>NW_022900913.1:71260593-71303728 GCF_012274545.1 Fukomys damarensis | reverse complement strand
GATATAAAAAAAATGGAAAGATATCCCCTGCTCCTGGGTAGGAAGAATCAACATAGTGAAAATGGCCATACTACCAAAACTGCTATATACATTCAATGCAATGCCAATTGAAATTCCAACACTATATTTCACAGAACTAGAAAAAAGAATCCAAAAATTCATTTGGAACCACAAGAGACCTAGAATAGCAAAAGCCATTATAGGCAACAGTCACATGGCACCAGGTGTAACAATTCCAAATTTGAAACTATACTACAAAGCCACTGTGATAAAAACAGCATGGTACTGGCAAAGAAATAGGCCTGAGGATCAGTGGAACAGACTGGAAGACACAAAAACAAATGCAGATGTACTCAGCTACCAAAAGAGTAAATCACCTAATACTTGCTGCCTCCTAACATCTAGAGATGTCACAGGCTCCTCCAATCTCTTAATACTACCTCACTCAACTCCCCCAGTTTAGGCTAACTCCACCCTGCTCCTATAAAAGAAGCTCCCTGTGCTGCCTTGTTGCTTTTCTCTCCTTGATCCTCCCCATAATAAAGGCTTGGTGTAGTCCTGGTCTGGTCCTGGTTTTTCAGCTCTTTTACCTAACAATTATTGGGTTTATATGGTGCTCTTATACATGGTTATGTTGTGTAATGCTTAAATAAGTTCCTACATGCCTATATCCTGAAACTTTTATGATCCAATGTGGTAAAAGCTTCCAATAAATATTTCTCTAGTTTTTGAAATATACAGTGCATTACTGTTATCTGTCATCATTTTACTGTCCAGTAGCACTGCAGAACCACTTTCTTCTCGCTATGACTAGTACCCACTGGCCACATTTCCTCACCCCTCCCTTCCTCCTTAGCCTGTGGCAGTCACACCTCTGCTCCCAGCTGCCATGAGAACAACTGTTGCAGCTTCCATGTGTGTGTGAGGTCATGTGGTACTTGTGTTTCAGTAGCTCATTTACTTCTTTTTCCCCCATTTAAAATTTTTTATTAGTAGACATTTGCAGTATATGATGATTATATTGTTAGTGGGGAGTTGGGCCATGTATATAACATATCTTAATTCTTTTTCATCAGCTTCCCTCCTCTCCCTTTCCCTCCTTCCATCTCTTGGTCCCCTTCCCATTTGTAAAATATCTAGCTCCTTATTTCATATTATGTATCTTGGGAAATCATGCAATATTTCAGTTTGTGTGTCTCATTTATTTCACTTAACATTATTGTCTCAAGATGCATCCATTTTCCTACAAGTAACTAAAGTTTATTATTCTTTATGGCATAGCACTCCATTGTGTGTAAATTCCATATGTTCTTTATTCATTCATCTGTTGATGGACATATAGGCTGCTTCCAAGATTTAGCCATTATGAATTGTGCTGCTACATGTCTGGGTTTGCATGTGTCACTGTAATATGACATCTCTAGCTCTTTTGGGAAGATACCTAGAAGGGAAATAGCTGGATCCAATGGAATTTTTATTTTTAGTTTTTTGAGGAATCTCCATACTGATGTCAATAGTGATTATACTAGTTTACATTCCCATCAACAATGTAGAAGGGTCCAACTCTAGCCTGCTGTAAAGAAGTCTCTTTCAGAGTTAAATTTCACTTTATTTTTGTAGTTTACAGGAGCTTTGGGTGGGGGAACAGGTAGGAAAGGGGATGAAAAAAGAATTAAGATGTTTTATGTACATGTGCCAACTCCCCATGAGGAATAATGCAAGCATGTACTAATAAAGAATAAAAATTGAAAAAAAGAACAGCTGCAGGCTTTTCTTGGGGTTAGTGCTATTGGCCATTACCTTCTCTCCCCAGCACTGGCCTCATTCACCATCAGGTTGTTGGTTGACACTTCTGCTGCTTCATGCTGAGGGGAAATGAGATACAGAGCCAACTCAGAGTTGCCAGGTGGCCATGGTCCATTGCCCAGAGTCCTGGTCACACAGTTGGTCACGGGGCCCATGAATGGCTCCACTGAGTTCATGAGGGGTGCAGCTCCATCTGCTGCATGGGGCGCTGGGGTGTGGCTTCACCCACTTATTTCATTTAACATAAGAATTACCACTTCCATCCATAATGTCACAAATGACAGATTTTTAATCGATTTTATTACCACATGATATCCTATTGTGTATACCTATACAAATTCATCTGGTGATGGTTGAGTACATATCCTGGCTTTTGTGAGTAATGCTGAAGGAGATAAGAGAGCACAGATACTTTTGGACATTCTGTTTCAAGTCCTTTGGACATACACCCAAGAATTGGATTACTGGATAACAGGGTACTTCTGTTTTTAGTTTCATGAAGACCTTCCCTACTATTTCCCATAAAGAAGATCATTCTTGAATGAATAGAAAGAAGGTTTTCTTGGTGTCCCATGGAACAAAGAGTGAAGACTGAAGAAGACATTTAGGAAGTTGAAGTGGTTTGAGCCATGTGGCTTATCAGGAGCAAAGTGGGCAGGTGGCCAGGGCTCTCCTGTGACCCACAGGATGTCTTGGTGTATTCCTGCTCTTTCATACCGGACCCTAAGTGCAGTGCCCTTTGGGCCTCAGGCAATGCTGGGTAGGGGGCAGGTTCACCTGTTTTGCTGTTCTTATGTCATCATGAAAACTGTCCTCAGCACCTGAAGTGGTGACTGGCATTTTAATCCCCCGTTTCTTTGTTGATAAAATCAAGCGAACACATGCTATGTGCCTAACAATCTACCCAATATAGGGTTAAGGCTCAAAGAAGGAAAATTATTTCTCCACCCCTGCAGGTTAATGGCAAACACCTATTAGGGTAAGGAACGGGTAAACACACATTTGGGGTGGAGCTCTGACAGATAAATAACTCTTACCTCATCTCAGATATATTGATAATCAACCCTCTGTAAATACTCCATGGGTTCTGGGTGAGAGATCCTTCAGAATGATGTTGAATGTGTGCTGACCTCTCCTGCATATAAATACTCCATGTGACTGTTACTGGGCACCTGCCTGGAAGGAGTGCTGCTCTTCACCATGGTAGGTAACTGGGTTGGGGGTAGTGCTCAGGGCTGGAGCACCTGCATCACATTAGTAGGTAAGTGATTTAGTACACAAAAACAAGGGAAGAAAAGAAAAAGTCTACTCCTTACAATAATAGGTTATGATGTGCATTTCTTCTGGATACTACTTAAAGATTAATGCAACTTATGTTTGAATGTTATGTATATTACTTGCAATTCAATGTGAACATTATAGTGAATGTTTGGGAGTTATGAAAAATCTTAACACATTTTGTACTATTTCTATTCTCTGGGACTAAGTAGTTATTCTTTCCAGTAATTCTTGGATTCCATATGGTTTTGTATGTGTTTCTATATGCCTCTGTGAGTGATTCACGAAATTAAATATAATTGCAGAGATGAAATTTATGTATCATTTCCTGAATGAGGAAACTAAGGCTAGGGAGGGAAATGAGCTGCCACAGAGTTCCCAGGCCTGGGAGGCTGAGATGACAACCCAGCCATCCCTCTCTCCAAGCCAGGAGCCCCCAGACAGGGCTGTCACATAGGGGCCTTGGAGAGAGACCCTGACTCTGCTTTAACTGGCCTGCATCAAGAATGGAGTAGTGGGTATTAGGAGGCTACACAGGTCATTTTAATGTCAGAAGAATTTGGGAGGTGAAGCACTGGGCTGTTTTGCTATATCATGTTGGATAAGAAAGAATCTTGTTTCTAAATCTATAAAAACCCATGAAGTCCTCCTCTCTGTCTTAAATTCAAAGTACATTAAAAAACAACAACAACAACTCTCCTTGGTTTGAGCCAGTCACGAGAATGGACTGCAAACAATAGGAGGAGGAAGCAGCTGTAAGACTTAGTGTCTTATTTCCACTCCACGGAGATTGAACAGCCTGAAGGCTTCCGATATGTTGGGCCCACAGCCCAGCTAGTGCTATGGGAGCTCAAGAGGAATGAGAATCACCAGGAGAGGAACACACCAATAAGAAAACCTTTATTAGTCTGGCCAGATGGCACTCTCAGAACCGAGTAGCTCAGAGAGGCAACTGTTCAGGGGCTGAGGTTGCTTTATAGGATCTTTTTTTTTTTTTTTTGAGACAGGGTCTCACTATTTAGTTGAGACTGACCTGGAACTCACTATGTAGCTCAGGCTAGTCTCAAACTCACAGCGATCCTCCTACCTCAGCCTCCTGAGTGCTGGGATTACAGGAGTATGCCACCATGCCTAGCTTTTAGTTTTTTTAAAATAGGGTTTTGGGTTTTTCTAAACAAAAATGTTCAAACATAGGTCAGGGCATTCACAGAACTACCAGGGGATAAGATTCCAAACACACTGCTTATCTTATGCAGGAAATGTTTTATGGTCACCTTTTGTCATACCATTTGTCCCTGGGGTGGGCTGTTAACCAAGTTAGCAATTAGCATACGAAGGTTTGATAAGGAGAGGGGGAAGCACAGTCTTTGGCCTATTATCAGGCCAGCATGGAGTCACTTTAGAGACCCCGGGGACAGCAGGGCACCTGATAGTGTTCGGTTAGGGGTGGACTTCAACACAGCTGCAGGTGAATCTAAACCCAGTGTCAGTAAAAAAACTAAAGAAGCAGAGTTTTAAAAACAAAAAAAAAAGACAATGTATTTGAAGGTGGGGAAAGGGGGAGGAGAGACAGAGATAGCTACGCTGGATGAAAAGGAGTATTCAAAAGTGAAATACTTGTGGATCTTTGTCTTTAAGGCCTTTTTATTGGGAACTAGCACCTTTTGCATCCCCCATGTGGGCACTTGAAAGTTGTTACCATCTGATTTGTTTTCTTGGCTGTCTTTGACCTGACTCAGACATGTGTGCCTGCATTTCACCTGGCAGTTTGATTTCTTCCTGTCCTGTTTGTGTTGGATAGGTGTGGGAAAGCCTCATAGAAGGGCACTTTAAAATTAGAAATTAAATAAAGGCAACATGTATATGTCTGGTGTAGGTATAGTGGTGCTAAAGTGAAAATGTGCATAAAGGTATATCTGTATAGATGTGTGTCTTTTATATATTATATGAGTTCTTAGGTGGCTTCCCCTTATCTCCCTTGCATTTTATCAGGTGGGTGAGAGGGCTGGTTTTCCTGGTCTTTTATGTTTCTGCCTTCTTTAGAGTTCTGTTAACTCTTATTGATACATTCTTATAGTAATTGTGTTACCTGGTGCCTCTCTCATTCTAGCTTCTCTCTTTCTTTCCTTTGTCTTTTTGATTGTTCTACTTGCAGAGTCTATCTACAGAGGCAGAGACTGCCTTTAGTAAGATTTCCTATTATTTTTTAAAAAGGTTAATGAGATTTCATTTTATTTTATTTCTTGCCAGTGACCCCCACCTCTGTCCCTAAAATGGAACAGAATCCCAAGGGAAGAGGGCCATTTTTCTTACCTCATAGTTGGGCATGAAGCCACACTACCTAGAAAGCCCCAGCGAATGCCATTCCTGGCTGCAGTCTCTCAAGCAATACACATCAGACCTCCAGGTTTATAGGTGCAGGAAGGAAGACAAGAAGGGAAGTGGTGGGGGGAGGAAAAAAATCCACAGTTGGGAAGAGATTGGAGCTTCTGTACTCATGGCTGACCCTATGATCTCAGCATCAACAACAGAACTACCAACTTGGGGTCTCAGCCTGCGTGCTACTGAGGCAGAAGCTTTCAGCACTATATTTCCCAAACTCCTCAGTGATGCACCTGTGTGTTAAAGTAACACTGATTTGGTCAGCATTTCTGTGGGTCTATCAGAGACCTCTGCAGTGGGTTCTGAATTGGTGTGTAAGACTTAAAGTCTCTCTTCCACTCTGAGGAGCATGGACAGCTGAAAAGGCCTTCACGATGCTGAGTCCTATAGCTCAGTGAGGCTCTGGGAGCTTGACAGGGGAAAAAGAGCCACCCAGGAAGGAACACACCAGGCTAGATGGTAAACAGACCTTTATTAGTCTGGCCGGATGGCACTCTCAGAACCAAGTAGCTAGCTCAGAGAGGCCCCAGCTCAAGGGCTGAGGTCCTTTTTATGGGAGGGGTAAAAATGGGGGTTAACATTCTAAGCTTGCAGGCAGGGGACAAATGTCTGCTGATTTGAGCTGGTGGTCAGCAGTCACATATTTGGCAGTCACACATCGATGATTAATGGATACATATAGGATGTTTCAAAGGCCACCAAGACTTTCAGGATGAGCAAACAGTTCAACAATTAATTTGGGGGCTCTATGTACAGTACAGATTTTATCTCATAGTCTAGAATCACTATCTTACACATTAATCATGATCCAGACTTCAAACAGTACAAGATTGCCTTATATTCCTAAGCCAGGGTTTGAACAAAGGTCAGGGCTATGGCTACAATGGGAGGGTGTTAGAGCACTGTCTTTTAGGCCCTTTATCATTTAGCATGGGTTTGTAATTTAGTTATTAAATTTTGGAGGCCCCAGAGAGATAGCCTGAGTGGAAACTGTAAATCCGGCTGAGATTCTCTGTTGCGGGATCCAGCAAGAGATTCTCAGACATAGACCTTTAAAAGCCTCCGGAGGTAAGCTTTGGACTGGTTGCAACCATTTGTTGTCAGGACCGAGGTGGCTGACGAGCCGGGAAGCCTCCTCTGACCCCGGCCCTGATGAGAACTTCCAGGTAGAATCAAAGCTGTTTTTTTGTGACTCCTGTTTGTCTTGTCAGTGTCTTGTTTGTTGTATGATAACTTTGTATTTTCCTTAAAACAGGGATGGGAGGATCCGGCTCCAAGAACACCCCGCTGGATTGCTTTCTCACTAATTTTAAACTGTTTTTTTCCCCTGAGCAAGAGGACGAGTATGGGGTTAAATTCTCTCATAAAAATTTTTTCTCCCTGTGTCAACTGGAGTGGCCAGCCTTTGGTGTTGGATGGCCAGCTAAGGGCTCCTTTGAGCCAGGCCTCTGTCAGGCTGTATGGGGAAAAGTCACCGGGCACCCAAGCCACCCCAACCAATTTCCTTATATAAATATTTGGGACCCGGCTTGTGAAGAGCATCCAGTAGCGTTGGCCAAAAAGAAAAGAGATAACTGACGTGGCCTCTGTTGAGCCTCAACCCAAGTCCTCCCAGAGGGAACAGCTGTCTGCCTCCTCAAAAGGGAAGAGGCACACCCCCAGGATTTCCTGAGTTCCTTTTCTAAGACTTGGAGGCCAGCACACTGGTAGTAGAACAAAAAGAAGGTGAGTGAGTGAAATCCTCTGTCTAAATGGTGAGATTCCCTGGGTTGCTCCCTAGTTTGTCTTTAAAAGGGGCCCCAGGGAGGGAATGTGTTAACTTCTTGTGTAACTGTGTGTGTAAAAGAGACTTGGTTAGGAGAGTGAGTACAATGAGCTATAAAAGCCAACAGTAGCCTCATCTGTGCACCTAAACAAAGGGAGGGGGTGCTTGTGCTTAAGGAGCCCTCCCTTTGTTGCAGAGCTTGTGTGGGTTAGTCCTGCGAGTCTGTGGCCACACTTAAAAAGGACAAAATGGAGACTTTTGCAATGAGAAACTCTCCTTTAGTCCAAGTGGGCCTAAAAGAGCTGGGCAGCTCACACCCAGGCTTATGAGTGAATGAGGCCATTTTCTGGAAAAGCACCCCCACCCTTTGTCTTGTGTCACTAGACAAGGGAATATCTAATGGTCATAGATAGGGGAATGCTAATACTAAACCAACTGTTCTTAAGTGCATAATTCAGAATTTTGATGAAGATTTTGTGGGGGACTATGAGATAAAACTGCAACCAATGATGCTTAAAAATCTTTGTGAGTTATCATGGTCTCAGCTAAGCCAGATCTGCTCCCCCCCAAAAAATAAACTAGACAAAAGGAAAGTTATCTGCCTTTGTTTTGTTTACCTGAGACTTTGACAACTTGGAGCCTTGTGTGCTCTAGGAGCTGCTCAAACTTCTGCCCGCGGTAACCAGCTGCTAGTGAAAACTATTTAGTTTTGGTCTTAAAACAACTGCTTGCCAAATCTGCTATTTTTTTCCCATGGCGAACTTGCCTCTCTCAGAAAATGTGACATCGTTGCAGGCAAATCCCAGTATTTCCCCTTTGGAGGAGGTCGAGCTGCCTCCTCCTCCCTGAGTTGCTAAGATTAAAGGTGTGGAACAGGTGGGGGGCAAAAACAAAATTATTTAGCTTTACTTCACTGGAAGGTGCAAATAAAAAAGCATGGTCAGACTCAAACAAAAAAACAAAACACGGCTTGCACTCAGATTGAAAAAACTAAATGAAAAAATAAATCTTTGATAGATTAAAAGCAGGTAAAAAAACTCTGTTAAACACACAATAGAGGAAAAAAACATTGCAAGCCAGAGAAACTGCAATTGTATTTTATCAGACATCAAGATATTTTTATAAGAAGAATCAAGTTAAAAATTTTAACTATTTGATAAATATATCTTTGTTTCAATTTAAATTAAGTTTAATTGGTGTGCTTAAAACCCTTCTTGTGCATTGCAAATTCTTGAATTACAATTATAGGGTTAACTTGCTCTTTTGTACTTTGTTGATTAAAAACTCAAGGTTAATACTGTTCTATATGTAGCCAGTCAAATTTTAAAATGTAACAATCTGAAAACAGAAAAAAAAAAAACACTTTAAGATTTTAACAGCTAAAGTTTGTTACAAAAGGTTAATAGTAAATGAGACAGAAAAAATATTTAAAAAGCTATGGGTAAAAGAGATATACTTTTCATATAAAAAGATTTTTTATGTTTGTCTTGTTAAAAAGAGATAAAAAAGATATACAAGACCAGAAGGCCTAAGTATGTAGAAAAGGTGTATAGAAATTATTTATGCATATTTTCTTGTTGGTTTCAAGTTTGTTATAAAAGGTTTACCTTTATAGTAACAAAGAGCTTTTATTCCTTTTGATTCTAATTCTATGAGAGATCTGTTAATTGACCTGCAAAAGCTTTGACCAGTCATAACTAAGATTTTATAATTCAGTTGGCCAAATATATTTGTGTATATTATAGTTTCACAAATTGTCTTACAAGTTTGTGTCTGTCCAATTGTTTGAAAAGTGTTATTATTTTGATTAAAATGACAACAAGAATACTAATAATTTGTTAATTTATATAACCTGGTTTTGTAAGTTAAAATTTTGTCAAGATAATTAAATATAAACTCAGGTCTAGATAGACTTGTGTTAATAGTAAAAAAGACAGCTACTCAGAAAAATTTATTCTGGTCTTTATTCACTAATGGCCTTCTGAAAAAATATACCCCCAATAAAAATGGCTAAATATGTTGTTATAGAATGTTTACATTAGTTATCATCAAAGGATTAGATTCTAAATATGTTATTGTGATGTTTGTAGCAGTCATTTTCAAAACATGACATTTTCTGTGGAAAAAGTTATAAAAAGGTTTTATTAAAAATGCTTTTGATACCTAATTAGATTAAAGGTTATGAAATTTCATACATAAAATGATGATTATTGTTAATTTTCTGATGAACTAAATAAAAAATAGGGTATTGAGGGACTATTAATGCTGCTTCAAGAGGCAAGATATAAAGTTTATGCTGCTTAGAGATAAAAGGACTTAAAGCTGATAAAAAAATTTTGAGATAAAAGGTTTTTACAGAATCTAGATTCTCTATATGTATAAATCTTTAAAGGGCCCAAAAGGACAGTAATTATTATAGGGTGAAAAACAAGAGTCAACATTTAAACAGCTAAAACTAACTCTTTCTGCTGCCCCCTGTATCGGGGATCATAAATGTGACCCAGCCTTTTGCTTTGCATATGACTGAAAGAAATCCTACTGCTTGAAGGGTGCTCACTCAAGGAGTAGGCCCATAAAATCAGCCAGTAGAATATTTAACTTAGAGTTTAGATCCAGCTTAAAGGGATAGCTCCCTTGTTTATGAGCCCTAGCAGCTGCAGGAAGCTGACAAGGTAACATTAAGAAAAAGTAAATTGTTCAGTTTCCCCCATGCCTTTTTAGAACTATTAAATAAAAACATTGATGGCTCTCAAATAACAGAGTCACATAATATCAGGTCCTCATCTGTGAAAATCCCTACCTATATTTTGCTCCAGTTAAAACCTTAAACTGTGCTACTTTTTTTCTTCAGAACCTGGCCCCCTGACCACAACTGCCTCAGGGTCATTGACTAATTGTTCTCCAGTCACCCAGATCTGCAGAACAACCCACTGCCTGAGGCTGATTTCGTCCTGTTCAAGGTTGAGAACAGCTTCATGAAAAATGGGGTACACTATGCTGGCTATGCAGAGATGACTCAAGATAAAGTGGTCCAAGCAGGACCCCTCCCCACTGGATGTTCAGCTCAATGAGTGGAACTATGGCACTCATACAGGCTCTCCAATGGGGGGGAAGAAAAAGAGGGTAAATGTTTATACAGATTTCTGTTTGATACTTGGTATATCTATGGCACAGTCTATACATGTGTGGCCTTCTCACAGCAGAGGGAAAACATTAAAAATAAACAAGATATAATATAGTTATTTGAGGCAATGTGGAAATCTGACAAAATAGCTATAATAATTTTTAAAAAAGGTGCAATAGCAAGTGGGAGTGCTAAGGTAGACAGATAAGCCAAAAGGACAACTAAATAGAAACTTTAGATGATTATACCCACCCCCTGTAAAGGTTATAAATATGTGTTAGTATAGGTTTGTACTTTTTATAGATGGCCTGAGGCCTTCCCTATAAAAACAGATGGCTTCAGAGGTATGCAAGATTTTATTTAAAAAAAAATTTCAAGGTTTGGTCTGCCTCTCTCCATAGGCAGTGACAGTGGGTCAGCATTTGTAACAGAGGTTGTACAAGATCTAGCTAAACTGTTATACTGCTTATTGACTTCAGAGTTCTTGTAAGGCTAAAAAAAGTGATAAATTATAGATAAATATTGTCAGATGACACCAGGTTATGAGTTGATTGACTCCCTTTGGCCTTCTCTAAAGTAAAAGATACCCCAAGTTATACTGGATTCTCCCCATATGAGGTCTTGTTTGGAAGGCCACCCTGGATCTTGAGAGTCTTTATAAAATTATCTTAACCAGGCTTATCCTGTATAAAATCACAGCTGTTAAATTTGGGCAAGTATTCCAAAATATTCAATGATAAATTAAAAATAAAGAAGACCTTCCTGTGCTAACTCCTGCCCATCTGAAAAAACTGCGGGACTGAGTTTATGTTAAAAATTGGAAAAAGGACCCCTTTACGACCTATATGGAAAGGGCCATATGAGACACTTATGGTTACTCCCACAGCTGTCAAGGTAGCTGAAGCTCAGCTACCACCACTCTAGTACTCTAGAGTAAAACAAAATTCCACAGATTCTGACTCCAGGAGACAAAGTACTCAAAGCCCTGCTCTCACCACACCAGAAGCTGGTGAGTCCACACACAGGTGAAAAATAAAAACTGCAATCAAGATATAGACTCTTATATTGTTTCAAACTGCTATGAGCTATTATGCTTTTAAATTAAGAGTTTGTAAGTCTGCAAAAGATAAAAATATGTGACCTTTATGTGCTGTTTCAATTTGACAATGGGCCAACAATAAAACAGGACATAAAAATACTCAAAGACTTGGCTACAAAGATGCATAATAAAGAGACAGGGTGGGACTTGTTTAAATGGCTAACAAGTTGGTACCCCACATCACATGGTTAAAGCAATTGTTACTATGTGTGCTGGCAGTGGGACTTTGTATTATAATAACTTGTTGTTTTTTACAATGCATTCCTTTGTTAAGACTTAAAACTAGATATAAGTAAATCAAAGAT
Source organism: Fukomys damarensis (assembly GCF_012274545.1). Taxonomy (NCBI): domain Eukaryota; kingdom Metazoa; phylum Chordata; class Mammalia; order Rodentia; family Bathyergidae; genus Fukomys; species Fukomys damarensis. The sequence continues at coordinate 71,291,969 of NW_022900913.1, read as the reverse complement.
TTGATTTGGACCCAAAAATCAGTGAGAGAAGAGTAGGGGAAAGGTAATAAGGGAAAAGAAAAAATATGAGAAAATGAAAAAATGGAAATAAAGTGTTTATAAATGGGCATGGGAGGAGGGGGTTAAGGGAGGGCAGGGACAAGAGGAAAAAATGAGAACCAAGACCTGTCATGTAAAGGAACTGTTGTACCCAAGTCACGAAATCCCCAAGAAGACCACCAAGGAGCCTCTTCTGATGCAAACACACGAGGAGTTTATTGCAAGCTCAAGCCTGGACCCTCAGTGGCACCATCACAGCGGCTTCAAAAAGAAGGCCCCGACCCATTTTCAAGACATGTTTATATAGGGCTGAGGATTGATACAATTTTAAACTTTCCATTACTAAGGGTTATTATCGGAACACTTAGGGGAAATACCTCATTCTCATGAGAGGAATTATCTCATACTCATGAGGAGCTCAGTGGGGGGCACTCTATTTCTATTTTTAAGAAACATTTTATGTGATTACACAATTAGGCAAACTCTCTACTCAGCAAAGCCTATAATATAAGTTCACTCTTGGGTCAGAAGAAGAGGAACAGAAAAACAGGAATAGACAAACAGGGAGGAGGTTGTTATAGCCCTTTGCCCAGAAAACCTGGTCTTTATATTCTGAGCAAAGGTCAAAGAGGGAGACCACCTCAATCAGAAAACTTGGTTCCTACAGTACAAGATCCCAATAATGAATGTAAATGTACTGTATACATAAAATGTACTGATAAACTCAATTAAAAAAATTCTAATAAAAATCAGCGGGAAATGGAGGCCCAGGTGCTATGGTACAAGGCTGAGAGAAAAACTAAAAGACAGAACTAAAGAGACAGAGAAATGGGGAGCCAGAGTGGTCAATGCTGAGCAACAAGCAAAGGTGCTGGTCAGTCCAAGCCACTGATTTTTATTGGTAATCAAACTGGGGTAAATTTGGACTATATGAGAGGATGTGCAGTTGGCCAGTTGTTATTGATACTAACGTAGACCAGGCTTGTAAAGGAAAAAACAAAGCATTTTTGAATTAGGAACAGAATAGAAAAATATAGGGTTGTAATTAGAACCTTGTCTTTCGGGTTGAGAAGATTTAAAGCATAGGAATGGAATTTGGTTGCAAGTCACTCTCACCTCAGCATGTAGGCTTCAGCTAGACTTGTTTCTAAAAACAAGCCAATTATGGAGTTAACTCTTCACAGCCTGGTTTGGGCATAATCAATAAGGTGGCCCCCCACGTGGATCTGTCCAGGGGACAAGGACAAGATACCAAGGCCCTGGCTGTATCTGTCTAGAGGGAACCTGAATTTGTGTGTTAAACTGAGCTCCCTGAGGAATTGTGACACCTACCTAAGTGGGAGATCTCTCTTCTTACAAGTGAGAACAATGAGCACCAGACACACTCACACATGCATGCGCGTGCACACACACACACACACACACACACACATACACACAGAGGGGGAGGAGGGAGAGAGAGAGAGAGAGAGAGAGGAGAGAGAGAGAAGGAGAGAGATCAGGTATTGACAAGTAGGTAATCTAATCTATATATATGGGTCTCCCTTGTCACTAAGTTTCAACTCTGTCCCCAGTCACTGAATCTTGTGCCATTGTCCCAGTACTGGGCAGGCTGCAGACTCTGCCAGGTCATTGCCCTTGGCAGCAGCCCTAGCTCTTCCTTCTGATGCCCTTACACTGTGAGTCAGTGAAAGAAGACCCTCCAGGTGCCCAGGATCACACAGCCCAGTCCACCTCCTTCTCTATGTAGGGAGCAAAATTCTCTATGTAGGGCCAGTTCTGGGGGAAGAAAATCATAGGTTTCAAGTATTGTTTGAGCTGAGGCTCATGAAATGAAAAATGCAAATCAGAGAGAAGTGCTATTACAAATCTTGCTGCTGCTAACTGTAGTGAAGTTTTGTTTTTAAGAATTCACTTAATCTCTATGGTTTTGAATCTAATGCATTTCACTGTAGAAAATACAGAATGTAGAAGGAAGAGCCTGAAATTGTCATAATCCCGTCTCCCAAAAATGCCTTCCTCACACTTGCCACAACTACTGGAGTCTGTGTCTGAGCATCGCTGTCTCCATGATGCCTGTTGCACTGCTTGGCCTGATTACAGCCAGCTCACATCACTGAATGAAGTCCAGTGATCCTTGGCTCATGTCCTTTCTCCCCTCCATCTGTCAGCCTGCTGAGTTGTTTCTAGTGTCCCCATGTTCTTAGGCAGCTGTGTCCCAGGCTATTTATGGTTTCTCATTTTCCCACTGCATCGAGCATCCTGCAGGGTTGTTGGTTTTCATGTCTCTGCCATTCTCTTTGGGAACCAGCCTCAGAAGTGCAAATGTGGATGCAAATGTTAGAAATGGTGCAAGAATGCTCATGTGCAGGAAAGAATTGCTCTCCAGGAACACTATTTCCCCCCAAATGATCCCTGAGCATATCATTTCCTGTACGTGCCTCTATTTCCTTGTGAGTATGGTAAATTACATGGTCATGCTGGCCTTTCATTGTGGTTTCATTTTGTCACCATATGTTGATTTTTGTTACAGTGTGCGTGAGCTTTCCTGTGCTTGGCTTGTCTCTTTCTGTGTGGCACTTTTTCTTTTCCTATTTTTCTATTCAGGTATTTCTCTTGTACTGTTGGTGCATAGAAACTCAGCATACATTGCTATTTTCCTCTAGTTTGATATATTTTTAGTTTTATTTTTGTTCTTAGAACTTTTAGATATTCAAGTGTATTTTTATTTTATCTTTAGAAAAGAACTTGAGTCATTTTGGAAAATGTTTGTCTCATCCTCCCTCCTCACATCCCCAGGAACTAGTTTCCCCAAACTGTCTCGGCCGTATAATAAAGGAACATACAGGGCTGATGGGATATGTGAGGAAGAATGGTGGCCAATGGAGTTGGCTCCTTCACATGACACAGAAGATAAGAAAGCCCAGCCAGACACCATCACTCACTACTGAAGATGCCAGGATGCTGTAGGAGAGGGGCCGGTGCCTCAGAGCACTGCTCTGGGTGCAAAGCACAGCCCCAGTCACAGCCTCTGTCCCACTGAGAGCTGGATCCATCTGTAGCCACTCAGCCCTGGAAAACCTGGCTTCACTGACAGGTCCTTGAAATGGATCTGTCCATTAAGAGCTGAGGCTAAGGACAGATAAGGTCTGGGAACCAGGTCTGCCAGCCAGCCAGGCTCTCAGCTGTTGGTGTCTCTGGTCATTTCAGCTGCAATGAAGGACATGATTGATGTAGCAGCTGAAAATTCTGCTGAATATGGAGGACAGCAGGAGAATGTGGAGCTGGTGATATTTCTAGGGGTGAGGGGCTGAGTGGCTCTGGCAGGGAGGAATCTCTCAGTAAAGAAAAGGCCCATGTAGAATTTGTTTCTTGCAAGGAAATTTACTTTTTCTTCTCAAAATCATCTACTGTGTGTTCTAGTACCATATACTCATAATCACATTCTGTAGATAATTTTCTGTGATCTCAAAGACCAAGTTTATTGTAGAGCACACATCTGTATTCACCGTTAAATATTCTCTGGGTTTTCTTTTGTAACATCAGCGGTATCCTATTTAAAAGCGACATAATTTCACATCTAACTTCAACCATCTTTCAGAGGAACCATATCCATCACATCTTCCTCTCAGTCCTAAAACTTCCCCTACAGAGATTTGCTTGTGCATTTGCTTATCTCAGTGTAATGATGTGGATGACACGCTATTTCCCCTTCTACCAATTTCAGTCTAGATTAGTGGTTGTGTCCAGGCAGACATCAGAGATGCCCTTGTTGGTGTGGCGTGTGTACTCCACAGTGGAGAGCTCACCACACCACTCAAAGCTCTGGCTTTGATGTCCAGAGCCTGTGTTATTATCTGTTTCTTCTTTGTAAGAATCTTTTTGGTATATGTCTTGTATTCTGAGTAACTACTTTGAAGATAATGATACACTATTGTACTCATTATTTTGATATAAAATTGTTTCATTTTTTTCATAAAAAAGAATAAAAATGAAACACAAAAAGGTCTTTATCATCTACAAAAGAAAATTCTAAGCCTCACAGTCTGTTTCTTTTTTAAATTAATTTTTATTAGTTTACATTTGTGATACTTAATAATTATATTTGTGTTTGGGAAATTGGTACATCTCTAAAAACAGTCTGTTGCAACCTGCCTATTACAGTTTATTTCTAGTTGTCTCCTCAAAGTTGCATTCAGTGAAAGGTGGGGCTTTTGCAAGGTGGTTGGACTATTTGGGCTTATAATTGACTTGCTGTTAGGAGGTGGGGTCTGGGCAGAAGAGGTGGGTCACTATCAGTATGACCCTGAGAGTTTATCTCCTTTTTAGGCTCCTCCCTTGATCTCTCTCTGCTTCTTGGCTACCATGACGTGAGCATATTTCTCCACATTAGGTCCTTTTACCATGCAGCTGGCCATGCAAAGACTGAAACTGCAACAAATTTTTAGCCAAAAATTAGCCTTGTCTCTTTTAAATTGTGGGTATTGGGTGTGGTATCTCAGTGATGAGGAAAGTGACTAAGACAATGCTGTAACCTGTCTTTCTAGTCACACATCCTGTCAGTCTCCAATTGTGTGTTCTTTTCCCCTCATGTCTTTGTTCTTCAATTGTGTTTCAGTTCCTGACAGCCTCCAATTGTGTGTTCTTTCTCTTCTACGTCTTTGTCTATTTTTCTTGTTTTTAAAACTTCTCTTCCCCATTCTCATTCTTTGAAATTCTATAAGTTTTGTAAAATGGCTGAAACATCTTCTGATCCTCAGGGTTTCCCAAGCATCCTCTGTAATAAGAAAGCACACTGCCATTGCAGCTGTGGGTTCTTGAAACATATATTCTTTTGTTCATTGTTTACTCAGTGACTCTGGAGGGAAGAAGTTCCACATTCATTACCACTTCCCAGAGCCCTACACAGAGATCTATATGTGACCTACAGTCCAGGTAGACCAGTGAATCCACTCACTCCCCACCATGTCTTTTCTCAGAAGGTTCTCCTGGGAGGCTTCCTGTTCCTGTCTACCTTTGTGATGTCATGCAGTGCCCAGTGCTATTTCATACACATGGAAGGAGGTAAAGGGGGCTCCTCTGCTGGTAAGTTGATTTTCAATGTTGAGCAGGTCACTGAGACATGGTAGATAGGATTGGGTGGTGGGTGGAATACTTTGAGTCTACACTGGAAGGTGAGTGAAGGAACATACAGAAAGTGGGTCAAGTGAGGATCTTCAAATTGGCCTGCATATAATGCAGTTGTTCTCAATTCTGTCTGGCCGGGAGTTGCCTAGACATCTTTTGAAATTTACCAATGCTCAAACTCCACCTAAGGCCCAATTTATCAGAATCTTTGGGGTCAGAGCAGCACATCAAGCAGCTGCTTGATTAACTCCCACATCCATTCAGGGTTGACAAACTTTGCTGATTCTAAAGAGACATCAGACTTTCATGTTCATGCATAGCCCAGGGAGATTTCTTGACCTACAGGTGCTGATTCAGGTTGGAGAGTTTCCTGTTCAGAGAAGCCCAGGTGATGTAAGCGTGGGGGTCCTGTGAGCACACATGAGTCCCAGAACTTAGCAGTGGTTCTCAATTTCTGGGTGAGCATTCTGAAACAACAACCTCATAGGCTCACACCTGGAGATTTTGATTTTCATGTTTCCTGAGATGTTCACATGTGCACACAGAAGTGAGAGCCAGAGCAAAAAGAAGCAAACTAAAAAAAAAATTACAGAAGTGGGAGCTTTATTTAGAGATACTGGACCAGTGAAAGTGGGCTTCCAATGAATTTAAAGAGGAAGGCCTCAGTTATTGTTAACATGTCTGTTTGGAAGTAAAATATAGAAGGATTTGAGTTTGCTTTCATAAATGTTACCAGTTTCATGGATCTTGCAGTACTGAAATTTAGCTGGTAGTAATAAAGAAGCACTGTAATATATGCCTTAAAAACTGAATCTCATCTCATGGAAGGGCCAGGCCCAGTGTCCTAACAGCCATGTTCCTGTTGCATGACTTGGGGATTCCACTAATGGTGCTGTGTGAACTTTTTTTCAGAATGCAAAGATCATGATGGAATCACACACTCAAACTCAGAGTGGGAGACTAGGAACTGTTACAGATGTGTTTGCAGTGAAGATAGAATTCAATGCTGCAATACGTGAGTCTTAATCCAGTAGTGGCCAAGGGGGAACCTGGCTGTCTCTAAAGAGCAGCTCCTCTGTCATTCAAAATCCCATCCTTTGGTGATTCTAACAGAATTTGTTTTGCAGAGCATGTTTAGACTCACAATGACAAGGAGCAGAGATGGAGCTCTCCCACCTGTGCCCTTTTCCCTCTGTACACAGCATCCTGACTGTCAGTATCTCTGAAAAAGCTCCCAAAACTTCCTTTTGGAGCCTGTATCCAAACATGATCATCACCCAGGCTCCACAGTGTCTTTGTGACAGTTCACTCTGGATATGGGGGAATTGTAGTTCTCAGTCCTGCACCTTATACAGATCAAGTGCATTTAGTACACTCGTACCATTGTACATCCCCCCACTCATCTGCAGTCCTTCCATCTTGCACAAGTAAAACTCAGCACCCACACAGTCATCACTTCCTTCCCCTGTTCCCCAACCTTTGGCCATCACTGTTCTTTCTGCATCAACAGGTGTCACTGCTCTATGGCCTCATTCCCTCCATCCATATTGGACTGCTGAGACAACTTTACTGAGCCTAGCACTATGTCCTGAAGGTTTACCCTTGCTGTAGTATGTTAGAATATGCTTTCTCCTCAGGACCCATAAGTCTGTATTGTATGGATAGAACATATGGTGCTTCACCTGTGGATGGGCATTTAGTTTGCTTCTTCCCCAGTTTTGTTTCTCTTTAGCTACTCATTATATTTATTCAGAAATACCCATATGCATACAGGTTTATGAGGATAGGAAACTGCATCCAATAATCAGATGCTTTTCTAGAATTTGGTCTGATGGTTATCACTTTGACCTTAGAGGATTTCCAGACTAGGAGATCTGTGAACAAAGGTAGAGAGAAGATGTGGGAGGGACCAGTGATGATCTGTAGTAGTCCATATTCTGAAGCCCTGTGTTGCTTTACTGCTCACACTGAGCTCAAAGCAGTCAAGGGGTTTGTAGATTTCTTTTTCTGGGACTTTAGGGAATCTCAGAGATGTAGTTCTTGGGGGAGATAAGGCCAGCTACCTGCAGCCACATTTATACCAGTAACTCTACGCCACCCCCATACACCTGATGTTTTCCTTTCAGTCAGGCCTGGATTGTAAAGTTTTCCAAGAACAAGAATACTGTTTGTTTTCTTTTGTTTTAAAGTGCTGGGTCGGAAGCCAGGACTCAGACATGCTAGGGTAGTAATCTACCACCAAGCTTCATCCCAGTCCAACAGGAGTATTTGCTGACAGAGTATTAGTATGAGGTAGCATTTTCCAAACTTACCTCTGAATCTCATTGTAACTAAAGATTCTCGGAGAGTCTTATACATCAATCTTAGTAAGTACTGGACTGGGCAGGAAAGTACACACCCCAAAACAATCCCCTAGCTTATTGCCCCACTGTCTAAAAGTAATAATCATGAATATTTTATCATAACTTCTTTTTCTTTTATATACCCTTTGGTACACACACACACACACACACACACAACCCTTTTGTATAGTGGGTGTAGTGGGTGTCAAACTTCATATTGTTATTTTGTGGTCTGATTTATCAAATTGATACCCCAGCATTGTCACTAATCCTTCCAAAACCTCTTCAGAATGTTTTTCAATGCGATGTAACCAATTCTTCGTCTTATTTAAACCAGGATCTTGGAGGACAAGGAATAATTCACAGAATGACACCCACAGGGGCCTGTTGTTCTTTGTCCCCTTGATCTTGTCACCATGAGCACACATCTGCCCTACTCTTTAGTGCATCACCAAGGGCTGCAAATTGCCAATACCCAGGGGGCAAACAGTGAGCAATGAAGAACCACATTTCTTAGTATGGCTGTGAACAGGATCAAAACATCCTTTTTTGTTAAATTTGAGTCCAGCCTTATGAATGAAGGAAAACTTGTCCCAAGATGCTTCTATCCACTAGGGGCAGTTTAAATCCAGGGACATGGAATCGACTTCAAAGAGTTATGAGTGCTAAGATGTTTACAACACTGAGTATGCAGATTTTCCTGAAGGTGACTCCAGTCTGATCATCCTCTCTCTAAGATACATGACCTTGGGCTGAAATGGATCCTTGTTTTTGTTGAGTGGAGAAAGTCCTTTCAGCCAGAGCAGTACAAGCTGCTTCTTGAATAGGGAGGGATAGAAGGGCTGGGCTGGAAAAGGCTTCCTAGCCAAGTGTGTGGCAGACCTGCCCTGGGCCCATCAGAAAGCCTCCTGCCTTCTGTGCATGTAAGGAAGAGTCTGGAACCCCCAGGAGAGCTGATGGTACAGACAGGCCCAGATCTCTGGGGACCCACTCTGGGGCTGCCAACCAAGGTGTGCCATAGATTAGTGAGGGTCAATCCAGCCAGCAGGAGTTTGAGCTGCTTTGTACACAGAGCTGGCTGGACAGCAGGTGGGATGGCTGATTGTCCTTGTCCTTCTAACAGGCCCCTGTCTTCTCTCCATGATAGAGCTGCTAGGCCCATGAAATATAACAAAATCAAGTGCCGTTCCTATTTCCATGAGGACAACTGCACCTACACTGTGGCGGAGCGCAAGGATCCAGGAAAGCCCTGTGAAGTCCATGGCTGGGTAGTGTAACATCCTCCAGTGGGTCCAGTGTGCCCCTGCCAGACCCCCTCCTGTGGCCTCTAATAATCCATAATTGTGCAGACCTCCTTAGAATAAAAGTAATTCTAGAGCAGACCCTTGAACATGTGTATTCTTTGAATTTATTAATTACATTTGCAGTGATTGAATGCTGATTTCAAAGCACACAGATATTTGAAGGAGATAAAAAAAATACAATGAACATCATAGTGTGTTTCCTGTATTGCAATTGGTCATCATGTGTGGCTCCCCAGGGGACTGTGGGCACCTCTGCCACTTGTCATATACCAGCTTTCAGCTTCCTGTTTCCTGAGATCTTGTGGATAGAGTAAAAATAAGAGTCTTCAAGGTGAAACCAGACTCCTTAATTTGCAGTGTTCATGTCCACCTGTCTTTCTCTCCTTCAATAAATGTCTTCTCCTCTCTGTGCCCAATTCCTCTGCATTTACTTGGGGTCAGAGCAAGACAGGACAGGACAGGACAGGCTAAGAAAGTTCCCATGGGATGCCTTATAGTCCCACCCACACAGAAAATTGAAGCCAGGGCTCTGGCTGTGGGGTTCTTGACCTGGGCCCAGGACTCCTGGTATCTCTTGCTGTGCACCAATCCCCATTACTCAAACAGTGACAACCTGCATCTGCTTCACAGTGTTGGTGGTAGACAATACATGCTCTACCATGTGGTGAGTATCTGAGCCAGGAAGGGTGCTAGGCCTGGGATCTGGCAGTGAACAGAGAGATCAGGATCCTACTATCTGAGGGCTTGGAGCAGCTGTGTGCACCTGACATCACATGAGCAATCCCAAGACAACTGATACAGAGCTCCAACCTATTTTGACTCTCTCTGTGCAAACTTGCTATTTGGACTCTTAATAGCCTAGGCTGGCTCCTTACATTTTATGATTAGTTTTGGTAATGAAGACATGTTTTGTTTAATTTTAGTCCCAGAAAATCTCATTCAAATCTCTCATCTTAGTTGAAGAGGAATCAGGACACAAAATAGCCCTGGCTCCCTCTGTTTGAAGAGATGATTGTGCCTGGTTTCCCTAGGAGTTTTGGTGCCTTCTGGACATTCAATTCTGGTCCGCTTTCTCCTAACATCCCTTCCTGTTACAAGCTTTCCTGTGCTTTCTGTCAAGGTTATTTTGATACTGGGAACTTCACTCCTGGCTTGGATCCATGAATCCCTATCATGGTCCTTTCCTTTGCAAGCAATTATGGGGATGTGTGGCCTATGTGGGCCCTCTGTCAAAACTGAGAGGAAATATTTTCCATTTTAGCATCTGATCACCAGAAAATCTATAAAAGCATCTCCAGCTGATAGTGCCACCCTGGGAAGTGGATGATGGAGAGACATCATAGACAAATGACGCAGGTGTGGAAATCTGAGCCCTGCAGTGGCCTACAGAAACATAAATGTCAGATCTGGGTGGTATAGGATAGCTACTGGGCTCTCGCAGATATTTGCTCAATCTTTAAAACAAGTGGCAACAAGATTTACTTACTTGAGTTTTATCATTTAAACCACTCTCTACATGAGCAGTACATTGGTACTAAGTACACCCACAGTGCTGTGCAGCTATCACCTCCATCTATCTGTAGATATTCCATCACCCTACAGTGGAACCATAGACACATTAGAAAATCCCAAGACCACTCTCTCCAGGCCCTGGCCACCATCATTCTGTTTCTATATCTAAGAATTTTACACCTTTACTAATGGTCTCTGAGGTGCAGGTGGGTGGTTTCTGTAGCAGAGTACAACTATGGTTGACAACAACTAATTAAGGATTTAAAAATACCAACAAAAGAGTATATTCTATGTTCTCAGTACAAAAGAATGACAATAGAGGTGATACATTCCCCAATTACCCTGGTCTAATCATTACACACTGCATATGTTTTGAAAAGTCACATTGCACCCTATAAAAATTCACAATTTCTGCATGTCACCAAAAGATAAACATATATTGGAAAAAACAATTTGAATGCTTAATGTATAATATATAAGTAGAATCTTACGCTTTATCTTAAGATATATATTTCTACATCAGAACATTAAAGCCAAACATTATTATTTTGTGAAAAAACAATATTAATAACATAGTATACACATATTATATTCAAGAGTCACCACTTAGTCCCATGTTTACATTTGAGTCCAGAATCACAGAATCACCAGGCATTTGCTCAAGAGATTACTTCAGTGAACTTTAATCATAAATCATAGATCAGTCCTTTGTGAACATTCATGGCTTTGATATTTTTGAAGTGTTAGGCAAATTATTTCATAAAATAATCTTTCTGAAAAGACTAAGCTATGCATTTTAAAAAGTAGCAATACAGAAGGAGAGAATGCACCCTTCCCAGGGTAATGCAGTGGGGCGCACTTGGGGCCTCATCCTTGGTGAAGAGTTCAATTTCTCAGTGAAATTTTTATGCAGCACCACCATCTGTTAGTTGAAAGTCTCCAAGTAAGCACTAAAAATTAATAGTTACTTTCTGTAATTAAGAATGTACCCATATGAGATATTTGGAGGCAATTCCACATTCTGTTCCTGACTAAACTTCCAATCACTAATTGCTACAATCCATCTATTTTTTTTAAATATTGGCTTTGAGGTGTGAGTTATATGCAGTGGAATCTTGGTTCACAAACTGAGTTCTCTCCATGACTGTGGTCACCAACTGAAGTGGATGAGAACCAGATCAAATTTCCCCATATAGTTGACACCAAATCTAACCACTGAATTGGATTTGATTCTTGACCTACTCAATTTGTGACTAGAATCGTGGAAAGAATCAAATTTATGAACTGAGTTACCACTATAATAAAATTCATCCATCATAAATGAATGTGGGCTTTTTGAAATAATATGGGTCAAAAGACCAGTTCTGGTCATGTGCCATTTATTCTTACTGAGCTTTGAGTCTTGTTTCTTTCTGAACTGGCCTGACTTTGCACATGATTGTTAGAGGGTTCAGATCATCACAGTGTTCAGAAGCACTTACAGGTTTCTGCAGTATACACATCAAGTTCAGAGTGTGGCTACATGACAGGGTAGAGATGCCAACTTGAATATGATAGCTAACAGTTAAAATACTCAAAAAAGAAAAGATAGAATAAAAAGGAAGATGATGGCCCAACTTTGCTGCTGTTGCGAGTGCAGATCTGGAGACAGTGTGTTTCTGGGAATACATAAAACCTTCCAGGGCAAGAAGCCAGAGAGGTACAAATTGTTGGCCAGGGCATAGGGGTCCCTTCTTTCTCCCTGCACCCTCCCTAGCATTCACTGTTTGCCATTTTTTTCTTCTTGATGATAGCTATTCTGGCTGGAGTGTCATGGAATCTTGATGTAGTTTTAAACTTCCATTTCTCTGATGGATAGAGATGTTCAATATTTTTATATATTTTTAAATTATTTGAATTTCTTCTTTTAAAAATTATCTATTAGATTATTTGTCCAGTTTTTAAAATTATGTTGGCTGTTACAAGCGTAAGGACCTGAGTTTGAGTCCCATGTAACCACCCCCCCCAAAATAAATAAATCAACCAATAATAAATGCTGGTGAGGTTGTGGGGAGAAAGGAACCTTTCTTCATTGTTGGTGGGAGTGCAGACTGGGTGCGACCTCTGTGGAAATCAATTTGGAGATAGCTCAAACAACTAGAATTAGAGGTCCCATTTGACCCAGCTATTCCTCTGCTGGGTATCTTTCCAAAAGAATTAAAAAAACATACCACAGGGATATATGCACATTTGTGTATAGTGGCACAATTTGTAATAGCAAAAAATTGGAAACAGCCCAATTTCCCATCAGTTGGAGACTGGATAAAGAAGATGTAGTTTTTCTATAAAATGAATTACTACTCAGCCACAAAGAATGAGAAACTAGAGACATTTATAGCTAAGTGGATGCATATTGAGAACATACTCAAGTGAAATAAATAGGACACACGTATAAATACCAAATAGTTTCTCTGGTGCAGAAATCTCAAATCTTTGATTTTGTTGTTCAAATATACTTCACTCTTGCATGATGCAGAAGCAGCTGCATAACACAGAAATCCCTTTCTGTGAGATATTCCTAACAGGAGTACCTGAGTTCTGCCAAAGGAAAAATAGATTAGCAATCTTACTGAAGAGCATGAAGAGAACGATCCCCAAGACAGGTGGTTGCAAAGCCAACAGAGACAATGTTAGCAATGTTTTCCGTAAGAGTAAAAAATTATATCGTAACATAGCCATCTTGCCAGTTTCTCTGTTAAGGTAGATAAAGGGTTAAAACAAGGAAAAAACCTTACAGAACACCCAAGTAAAATGTCAGAATCTTCACTTAGCTTGTGGACAAAGTAGTTCCCAGTGGAGAATCAGGCAATCTTGTTGCTTTTTCTGGGTCTATCAATAACCAGCCACTACATCTCTAGTAATCAGCATGTGCTTCTCTCTAACGTGAGAGAAGTGAATTAAGTGACCCATGGGTCCCTTTCTTGGCTGTCATATTAAAATAATCTCATAATGGAAGCATGTGGACAGGTAGAAAGGCTGGTCTCTACCTGAGAAAGGAAGGAGGACTGCAGGCATCCTGAGGAATGACCCACATGTGGAGAAAAGGAGTTAACCTTGTATGCAGCTGCAGCTGCACATGGGGCAGTTGAACCTGAAGGCTCCCTGGCATTCCAAAGCACTAACAGTTCCAGAAAATGCTCCATCTAGTGCCACATCACAGTGGCACTGAAGAGGGAGGTGAGCAGATTCTTTGGGTGCAAGAACTGGACACAATCATTTATTTATGTAAGATTTGAAAAAATCAGATATGGGTACTCAAGTGTTTATCTTGAATGATGCAATAAATGCTAGCTCAGTTTCACATAAGAAAATGCTGGAGTCTGTCCAAAACTGCTGGGGTCCTCCAGAGATTGAGTGTTCTAAGCCAAGTGTGTTCAATATCTGAGGACTCTTCTAGTCCAGCAATATTCTATGACTTTGGCAAATATGAGTTTCAAAGGAATGAGTGAGAAGTCAGCTGCAGTTACTTGAAACTAGAGTTGCTGGTGTCAAGGTCTAAGTAGTGACCTTAGAAATTACTAGTATGAGTCATGTTAAGCCTGGATTTTTGAAAACTAATAAATGCTAATGTTCTTAAGTGCCTCAGAGAGCAGAAATGTCCACTTCTCCAGTCTCTGCACAGAGAATACAAGGAAGATGTAACCTAGTGAGTTCTCACAAGAGGAATATTTGGTTAAGGACTAAGAACACAGTTTGGGGATATCTGTCTCCAGTGCTTGAAATGAGTTTTAAAACCATTGTTGTAACTTTACAGTTATATTACTGGATTTATATTTTACAACTATGATTTGTAAGGAATAATGTGAAAAATTAATAAACAAATTAAGCAAAAAATTAGTTTCTCTGGTGTGAAAAACTAAAAGTGTAAATAAGGATCAAATTGTACAATTGATCATGTGAAATAGGAAGAAAAGGGCTAAAGGAGTAGGGGAAGTGTGAAGGGTAGGGGAAAGGAAAGAAGAGAAAAGAAAAATATGACAAAAGGGAAAATGGAAACAAAGTCTTTGAAAATAAGGAAGGTGGGGGGTGCAGGGAGGGCAGGGGAATGGGGAAAAAATAAGAACCAAGATACATCGTGTAAAGGTTCAAGATCCCAATAATGAATGTAACTGTACTGTATACCTAAAAAGTACTGGCAAACTTAATGAACAAAAGAGGATTCCTGCACCAAGGTCATGGCATGAGAGAAGAGCACTGAACCTACAGGAACACATTGAGAGTGAGGGAGCCCAGAGCCCTCCGGGGAGAAACATGACAGTGGAGCAGAGTGGTAAGTGCTGTGTGCTGCAGTGGGTAATTGGAACCTGCTGAGACAGTGAGCAGGGGGACCACAGTGAACCGCATCCAGAGGGAAGAAGCATCCCCTCCCCACGGCATGAGAGAGGACAGAGGGGCACAGTGAAGTGGAACAGAGGAGGCTACGAAAGGGCTGGGAGGGGCCAACTGAAGTTGGGACTCAGAGCAGACATGGATTATCTGTTTCAGGGTTTTCAGTGTTGAAATCACACAGCAACTGCATGAGTGACCATTGTGGAGGCATGCAAGAAGCACAGATGGGCTCCCAAGGGACTTCCAGAGTGTTGCTGGCTGAGGACTCAGGCTCCACCACCCACAGGTGGAGGCCATGATCACCTACAAGCTTGTGGGGCTGAAAGCAGGGTTGGTGTCCTGCCCAGCCTTACTGCATGCAAGTTGCTGGGACTGCCCCGCATGCAGCACTAATCCCACTGCAGACTTGTTCGGATTAGCCAGCACCGATTTGGGCTCTGATTCAGATACTGCCACAGGACTGTGGTCACCAGAGGATAGTCATATGCTTGTGGTCAGAGAAATTTCTTTCTTCCTTTGTTGGTTATTTAGATTATATTCTTGTTGTTTGTTTTTTCTCCTTTCCCGCTTTTCATTGTCTTTTTTGATTTCTTGATTTTTTTTCATGTGAGTGAACATTATTTTTAGTTTTTCTGGTTTGCTTTAATCTTCTTTCAGTTTCTCAATTATTTCTCTCCAGTCTTCTCTAGTTTCCCAAAGCTTGGATGACCATCCTTTGACCTTCAGCCTTACTTCTAATATCACTCTCTTCATCTATTTCTCTATTTTCCTCTTATCCCTCTTAAATTTCCCCCACCACAGGGTAAAATCACTCTACTAATGGGAAATTCACTGTGTACAAGTCCCTGGTTTGTGTTGGATTTTATTATATAACTATAGATCTCTCTTCTCTGGTTAAATTAATAATAACTGATAGAGGGCAGCAAGTAATAAAAAATGTATAGAATAAGTAATCCAAATAAGCAAAAGTTATCCAAACAAAGGAAATATTATAACTTCCCACCTGCTAGATATCTGCAAGAGTTTGTGTTCTCCAAAACTGAAGAATGAATTCTGGAAACAATGGAGGTTAAGAGTAAGAAAAATTTACTGCAAGGGAGATGGTTTGTGTCTAAGAGAGATAGAAGAGGGACCAGAAAGTAAATTTCCTTGGGCCCTGTTTCCCAGGGGGTTTTTAATGAAGCAAAGTCATGAGGTAAGGATGGGTACAAAGTGGGAAAAAACTATAGCAAACTAATAAGATTCAAGGGGAAATCACAAGGTGGGCATAAGGTGGATGAAACCATGATCAATCAATAATATTACAAATATAGTCACCCAGGTAATATTTATTAAATGGTTACATGGGAAAACAAGTCAAGTAGCATGTGTACATAAAATGAAGAAGGAATTTCTGGAAAGGAAATAGGCTAGGGAGATCGATGCCTATTTAGAATATCAATCACTGCTATTTATCTCTAGGAGAAGTAAGCAAGTGTAGTTTTTTTCTGGTATTAGGGATCCAACTCAGGACCTTATGCTTCTAAGGCAAGCACAGAACCACTGTGCTAAATCTCTGGCCCTTCTCTTTTTTTTTTTATTATGCTGACCTTCAGTGAGTATGTGTTTTTGTTGTTGTTGTTCTGGGGATGGAACTCGGGACCTTGAGCTTATAATGCAGGTGGTAGAACCATTGAGCTAAATCCCTGGCCCTCAGTGTGTGAGCTTTGATTGTCTTTCATGTTGACTACTCAAGGGATGGCCCTGTCTAACTGCTTACAAGATATCTAATTAACTTACCTATCTATACTATTATTACAATTTGTTCTTCCTTGTATACCAACACTGTGATTATCTGGAGTCATAAACACTACCAAAGTCCAGTATCAAAGAGCTAGGTGCTGGGCCAAATAGATAGCAACTTCTCTTCTGTAACAAACTGGGAAGGTAGGCTACTGGGACAGACTTAAAGGCCTAGAACCAGCTATCCCTAGAATACATCTCTCAGGAGTAGGCATTTCCTAGGGAGGCCTCAATACTAATGATAAAGCTACCTACTACAAGCAATTTACAAGAAAGAACACAGACAACAAAATAAAGAGAATAGCAACAACAAGATGCAGAAGCACGATGCAACCCCAGACCTCCAGCTCACCCAGTGCAAATCCAGGGGGCAGTAGAATGGAGGAAATCAGAGGCCACCCAACTGAGTTTTCTGAAATGATAGCTGCAGGAGTAACAGAACAGATCAATGAGGCTATACAGAAAGTCAGAGTGGGAAAAATTTCTCAGGTAAAGAAAGGGGTGATGAACATAATAAAGGACTTGATTAGTGAACCTATGGTAGACAGATTGAAAAACAGAGGGCATTACAAAAATGATAGAAATAGTAAATGCCAAACATAGGAAAGAAATGGAATCCATGAAACAGATTGAAACAGATATCCAGGAGATTAATAATTCTATTGAAAGCTCACAGGAGGGAGGAAATTATAAAGGTTAAGGTAGAAATTAACACAATTGAGACTAAAAAAAAAAAATCTTATGCATTGTTGCAGATTATTCACACCAGGGAAACTATTCGGTATTTACACATGTGTGACTTATTTATTTCACTTAGGAGGATATCTTCAATATGTATCCATTTTCCTATGAATGAATCTATTTTCTCATTCTTTGTCATGTAGAGGTACAAGATCCCAACAATGAGTGTAACTGTACTGTATCCCTAAAATGTACCAATAAACTCAATTAAAGCTGAAAAAAAATACAAAAAAAAAAAAAGGCAAAGAGTTAATGAATCTTAGGACCAGGGATTTAGCTCAGTGGTGCTGACACCTGCCTCACAAGTGCAAAGACCAGAGTTTGATCTCCAGTAAAAAAAAATAAATAAATAAAAAAATGAATCTTTCATTTAAAAGATAATCGATAAACACCTAACCAATCTTATCAAAAAAGGAAATAAAAGACTCAAATCTACTCAATTGGGAATGAAAAGAGTGAAACAAAAATTGCATTGCTCTAGGTACTTGAAGTTCTTTGTTTTCTATTGTTTTTCACTGCTGTGTTTATATATTTTTCCCAGTACCATTCAACTCTTGTTGCTAAAGCTTTATGGTAAGAGTTGAAATCTGATGTAGTGATGCATTTAGCATAGCTCATTCTAGTGAGGGTTATTTCAAATATTCAGGATTTTTTGTGAATTCAAATGAAAGTCAAGATTGTTCTTGTTTTGTGAAGTATGTTGGTGCTTTAATAGGAGTTTCATTGAATGTGCACATCACTGTCAGTAAAATGGCATGTAACTACTTCATTTCTGTCCATTCAAGAAGTGATATCCTTTCATTTTCTAATGTTTTCTTCAATTTCTCTGTTCCATAATTTATTTTTATTATTGTATTTATTCTTCACCCCACCCCAGTGAGCTTTACTCTTTCTCCCTCTGTGTATCCATGTCTTATTTATCTGTGTTTAGGATTCTCAACTATTTTTTTTCCAATTCTAGCATTGTAGTCACAGATTTTTCTAGCTTATACTTATCATAGACATTCTATATTTTTGCTTCAATAGTGAAGGATATCTTTGCACTATATAGTCTCTACACAATTTCCCAATTTTTGTGCATGTTCATAGTTTACATGAAGGTTAATTTCTTAAATTCTTTATATACCCTGGATATTAACCCTCTAATATAAGACTGGTTAACAAAGATATTTTTTTTCCTTTTGAGTGTGTTGTCTCTTCACTCTTCTGGTTCCTATTCTATTAAAAAGTCTTTTAATTTGATATGGTTTCATTTGCTGATTCGCTATCATTTTCTTGTACTGCTGGAGTTCTCTTCAGGAGTCTTTCCCTGTACTATAGCTTCAAGCATTTCCACTGTTATTTCCAGCAGTGTCAGTGGTCCTGGTTTTATGTCTTAAGTCTTTGATCCACTTTGATTTGATTTTAGTATAGGGTGAGAGGTAGGGAAGTCATTTTAATTTTCAGCATATGGAGGTGCAGTATTCCAGCATTATTTCTGAAAGAGAATGTCTGTTTTTCAGTGTAAGTTTTTGAAACATTGTCAAAAATTAATGGCTCTAGGTGTTTGGGTTTGTTTCCTTGTCTTCTATTTTCTTCCACTAGCCTATATTTGTATATTTTTGACAGTATGATGCAGTTGAAGTCTGATAGAATGATACATCCAACATTACTTATTTCAGTGAGAGTTGCTTTGGCTATTCCGAATCTTTCATGAATCCAAACAACATTCAAGGTTTTTTTGTTTTGTTTTGTTTTGTGAAGAATGTTGGTTATTTATTTATTATTGATATTTTAATAAGGGTTGCATTAAATGTGTAGATCATTTTCAGTAACATGGCCATTTAACAGCATTAATCTATCAATTCAAGAGGAAAAGATGCACTGGATGGAGGAAGTACTTGCTGTACACTAGAGTAACTGTAAAGGAGATGCATGCTATTAATGTATGATGTCACCTCATGCTGAAGGTCTGTGTGTACAGCAAAAGACAGCCCTGCACCTAAATCAGGCATTGCAGCCAGAGCCCTAGCTATGATTTCCTTTGACGCTGCACATCTACGTGGGAGAATTTCACCAGGCTCTTCTCTCTGGCTTCCTCTGACTTCAGGCATATGCAAAAGGACAAAGCAGATAGGACACCACCCGAGAGCTGAGACTGAACATGAACATCACAAACTGAAGAAAGATCTAATATCATCTGGATGATATACTTATATTTACTTTGCCCACAAGGTCACAGAATACAGCAGAGAATGATGTGTGGGAAGTGGTAGAGGAAATGAGACAGGAGATCACCTCTCTTATGGAATTGGGCAACAATGGGTTAACTAGGCAAGTATGTTCCTTCTAGAATGTAACTCAGTAGCCATGACAACGAGCTTAATGGGACTCAGAAAGTCCTGCCAGAACTCTTTGTTCTTCCTGTTCCCCCTTCTCTGCTTTGTATAATTTCCATTTGCTACATTCCCACTGGAATTAAGCTTTAAAGATGTAAAAAGAGTACATAAGGAAGCACAAATTTCTCTTCAGAGCTCTTGGGACTCAAAGGAGTCATTCACTGAGCTGCCAGCATCATTAAAAGCCACTTTTTGCTCCTATCTTTGCGTTAAAGAGTTGTCTATCTGGGATCCTCATTGTTTTCTGCTTCAGAAGCAGTGGTCTCCTGGGGAAGGATGCAACATGACTAACTGCAGCGTGGGAAGCATGCTGTATGATAAAAGACGTTACTGGTAAAAACAAAACAAAATAAACAAATTATCAAAAAACCATAACTGAGGTTCAATGGAACAGGTTAGAAGATGTAGAAACAACTCTAGTCATACTCAGCTACCTCATCATTGACAAAGGAGCCAAACACCCTAATTGGAGGGAAGGTAGCCTCTTTAATAAATGGTGCTGGAAAAACTGGGTTTCAACCTGCCAAAAATTAAAACTAGACTCATATCTCTCACTAAACACTAAACTAAAATTGAAATGGATCAAAAATTGAAATATTAAAACAGAAACACTAAACTTGCTGAAAGGTAGAATTCTCGAAGACATGGGCATAGGAAGACTTTATGAATAAAATGGTCACAAGGGAGCTATTATAGTCAGGATTTTGCAAAGAAATAGATTTAATACAGGACATATCATTTATAAGATTATTTTATAATAGCTACCCAAAAAATCAAATGCAAAGTAGTGCAAGAGATCTAGCCTCACACTAAAGACTCAGAATCCAGCCAAGGGTCTGGATACCACAGTTGTGTCCCACACAAGTCCAGCTGAAGGACTAGAGTCCAAGGCAACATCCTCCATGAGTACATCCAGTGGCTTAGAGCCCACGACAATAACTCATGCATGTTTGTATCAAGGATCTGCACCAGGAAAATCCAAAGGCCAATGGTGGAAGCCAGAAAACCTGCACCGGTAGGGTGAAGGATTTGTGCCGCCAGGCTAAGGGATCTATACTGGAGCCAGGAATTGATGCTCAGGTGAAGATCAGAGCTACTCTGACGAGAACAGCAGCCATCCCCGGTCAGAGTGAGGACCCGAGCTGCTCCTTTGACAAGAACAGCCAAGTTTGCATCAGGAAAACCAACGGCAGTAAGCTTCTCCTAGAAAAACAGCAGGCCACTATCTTCCCCTCCAAGTCTCTTTTTATGCTGTTGGCAACAATCCTCAGGTAGTTCTTTCATGACCCAACTATGTTGATTCAGTTCACCTGGGCATTCCAAGTTGGCCATTAGTTAATCCACCACAGGAACTATAACAAAGAATCAACAACTGGGATCTCATCTTAATAAAGAGCATTTGCACAGCAAGAGAAAACACCAACAGAGTGAAAAGACAATGCATAATATGGGAAGAATTTTTTACCACCTGTTCCTCAGACAAAGGACTACTATCTGCAATATATGAAGAGCTTTAAAAAAATCAAACTCTCCAAATTTAAAGACCCAATCCAAAAATGCGCATCTGAGATGAACAGACATTTCTCAGAATAAGAAGTAGAAACAGCAAATAAATGCATTATAAAAAGCAGAGGCACTACTTCCCCTAGAGATAGCAGTGATTGATATTCTAAATGGGAAATTCCTTGTATGTGACTTGTTTTCCCATTTAATCACTATTACCTGGGTGACTGCACCGTATGTAATCGTATCATCATGGTTTTGTCCCACTTCATGCCCACCTTTTAAATTTCCATTGGGTCTTATAGTTTTGTCCCACTTTGTACCTGCCTCATCACACGGCTTTGCTGTGTATAAAGCCTTTGAAAAGTGGGATGGAGCAGGCAACCCACTTTCCAGTCCCTCTTTTGTTACTTTTAGACAGAAGCTTTATTTCTCTCAATAAATTTTCCTACTCTTAAAAAAAACATGAAAAAATGTTCAGTATCACTGGTCATGAGATGCAAATTTTTTAAATTGAATTTATTGGTACATTCTACGTAGAAAGTACAGCTACATTCATTACTGGGATCTTGTACCTTTACATGACAGGTCTTGGTTCTCATTTTTCCCCTTGTCCCCACCCTCCCTTCACCCCCTCTTCCCCTCACCACCTACAAAGACTTTAATTCCATTTTTACATTTTCTCACATTTTTCCCTTTCCCTTATTCCCCTTCCCCTACCCTTCTCACTGTCCCTACATCTTTAGTCTTTTTCTTCCTGTTTCACGTTGCTAATTGTCCCGTTAGGATCTTGACTACTAATTTGGTTTTTCACACCAGAGATACTATTTGGTATTTACACATGTGTGACTTATTTATTTCACTTAGGAGTATATCCTCAAAATGTACCCATTTACCTATGAATGAATCTACTTTCTCATTCTTTATGGCTGAGTAGTATTCCATTTTACAGAAAAACCACATTTTCTTTACCCAGTTTCCAACTGATGGGCAGATGGGATGGTTCCAAGTTTTAGCTATTACAAACTGTGCCACTATAAACATATATCACTGTGGTATGATTCTTTTAATTCTTTTGGAAAGATACCCAACAGAGGGATGGCTGGGTCAAATGGAACCTCTAATCCTAGTTCTTTGAGGTATCTCCATATTGACTTCCATAGTGGTTGCACCAGTCTGCACTCCCACCAACAATGAAGAAGGGTTCCTTTCCATGAGACGCAAATTAAAACAATGCTAAGATTTTATCTTATTCCCGAAAGAATGGCTATTATGAAGTAATCAGCCAGTAACAAATGCTGGTAGAGCTGTGGGGAAAAAGTAACCCTTCTCCACTGTTGGGAGTGTAGACTGGTGCAACCACTGTGGAAATCAGTTTTCTCAAAAAATTTTGAGTTTCCTCAAAGACTCAAAACCAGAGGTTCCATTTGACCCACTTGTTCCCCTTCTGCGTATCTTCCCAAAAGAATTAAAAGCATCACGCCACAGTGATATATGCATACCCATATTTATGGCATCACTGTTTGTAACAGCTATGTCTTAGAAACAGCCAAGATACCCATCAACTGGTGATTGGATAATTTTGTTTCCTCTTTTAAATGTCTGTGTGCTTTATATTACTGCACAGGTAATTAGCAGTACTAAAGAACATACCTTTTCAAGGATTTGCTTAAGGGAGATGTTACTAGTAGGAAGGGTTACACAGATTTTAGTGGCCAACAAAGTCAGTAATTTGGATCGTCTAGTTCATCAAGTATCTGGTCATAGACAGGACAGGGGTGCCATGTTTTCCAGTGGCGGGCAACAGTGTATGAGCAGTTATCCATGTGGAAAATGGCGTGGCAGTTTAATTTGTCATAATACACAGGCATATTAATTATGCAGTGGAAAAACACCAAAGCCTATTGGAAGGACAAAAACCATGAAAGCCCCACCACCTTTGCCAGGCAGTTCTGTTCATGAAGCAAATCACCCTTCTGCTGGCTTAGATGCCCCTCACTAACCTGAGGCACACCTTGGCTGGTAGCCTTGTGGTGGATCCCTAGGCAACTATAATTGTCTGTGCCATAGAGACACATAGATCAGCCCTCATGGACCCTCTAGTCTCCCCCCACCCCCAGCATGGACAGAAAACAGAGAACACTGTGATAGGACCAGGGAAGCTGTGTCACACACTATGCTTAGAAAGTCCTGTCCATCCCATTTCTTCCCACTCTCTCTGCTCAGGAAGGGGTCAGCACTGCTGCAGCTGGAATGTGGTAAATGTGCTGCCCTACACAGCTTGGTGAGGTGTTTCCAGATTCACTCACTCCAACAAAAGGGGCCAGGAACCACCCAATTCAGAATCATAGACCGAAGAAAGCTGATTAACCTGGAGTCACATTCTAGGAAAAATCCACCCCAAACTCTTAGTCCTCATTGACCTCTTGCAAACATCCTAAGGACCAGGAATTAAAATTCCCTAAATGGACAGAAGCAATGAGAACCAGGGGCCCTTGGGACATTATTTCCTTCCATGAGGTGGAGCTGTACCCCTACTTTAACTAAAGAGGATATTTGAGCCTCTTCCTCAGCCTTCTCTAGCAGTGTGGCTCCTCAGGGCTCACTGGGTGGCTCCTGCAGGGCTTGATTGCGCACTATAGAAGAGCCCAGGCATCTGCTCCTGGGGACCAGAGCTCTGGGCCACTGTGCAGGGATTACAAACTCCTCTGGAAACATTTCCCAGTGAGTGGAAGTAGACTGAGGAATCCTGCCTTAGTCTTCAAAGCCCTGCTTTAATTAAGACAAAGGATTGGTCCAGTTGCACTAAAAATCATGATGAGGAATTTTTATGAGATAGAAGGCTGATGATCCTGGAGTATTTATTTGAACAAACAGCACCATAGAATGGTAATATAAAGTTAGACATCCAGCACACAAAAACAATGCATAAAAGAAAAAATTGTGATAAAATATTGATGATTATTAGTTTATACAGTGGAACTACAAATAAGGTGAATTTTTGTTACATTTTCAAGTATTTTTATAATTAACATAATTTTTATCACACTTGTATGAAAGTGGCACATAGAATGTTTTAAAATTCAGAAGTGGTTGTATTCACCTGTGAACAAGAAATGGAGTAGCTACAGTGGAAAATATCCTGGTGGTTCCTCAAAACTAACATTTATACTTCCAGATGGCCCAGGAGTTCCTACAGTTAGAACCTTAAAGAGAGGAGAGCAAGTGTGCAAACACACATGCATATTCCCAGCTGTGCTATTTACTATAAACAAAAGTGCAGAATTCTCAAAGTTCCTCCACAAGGAATGAATAAACCAAGTGTGGGTGCCAGTGTCCATGGCTTTTGCTGTGGTGTAGAGGAAAGAAGCCCTAGCATGCAGCAAAAGGGCCGCACCTTGGGCAGCAGCTGAGGAAAATAATTTGACAGAGCAGAAGAAAACCTAGGGTCAATCTGAAATACTGCAAAAACAAACAAAAAACTGTTAAAAAATTTTGGAAGTAAGGGGAGGTGATTAAAAAGTAATATGAGCATTCTCAATACTAGTGAATTTTAAACTTAAAAATCATTACATTGAAACTTTCACGTAACATATATTTTACTCCAACAGAAAATAATGAAAAATGTAGCAAGGACTATTGAAGCACACCTGGTATTAACATGTCTTTAGTAGGTAGTGAGCACGCATAAAGCTCCCATCTATGTTCAGGACCGTGTTGCTGGGAGACAGGGCCCATCACTGGATACAGCATTAATTCCACCTGGCCCGCCCACAGGAGGGGAAACACCTGAGTGACTCTCAGTGGACATCACAGACATCATACGATAAACACCCTGACTTGGAGACTGGATGATCTTTGTTCTCTGCCTCCTTCACTGCTGACTGGAAGCTGGGCTTCAGCAGAGCTGATCCTGAACAGAGCAGAGGACAGGACACCTCATTCCCCTGCCCAGAGAACTTTGCCCTGGGCATGCAGACACTGACCATCTGGGCATCTGGTCAGTGTCCTGTAGAGGTGAACATGGGTCCAATCGTTGTCCCAGAGATTCTAAACAGGATCAATATTTTGCTAGCCTCAAAATAAAAATGAAAGATTCTATCAAAGCAGATGTGATAAGTGGTGGAAAAGAAGTGAAGGAGAAGCTGGTTTTGTTAGTGAGATAGTGAAGGCCATGTCCCAAGGATTGAACAATATGCCTTGTGGGTGGGCACATAGCACCAATGAAGAGAAGAATGCCTGGACACTTGACATTGAGTCTGCCCTTATTCTAGAATTGCAGCCAAAGACTGGGCCCAAGTAAACTGCTATATCCCTCCTTGGTGAATGAATAACTGAAAAACATCATTTATTTCCCACTTCCACATGAAAATTCCCAGGTTACAGTGAGAAATATGAGGATGAGTGAGACTGATAAACTTGCAAGGGCACAGCAGCTTATACATGAAGACAAGGAGATACAGACTAAGGTCACTGTGACTTCAGCATTCAGGATTCCCCTCAGTTCATTACCAGGATCAGTTCTCACTGCTCTCTAATTAACTCTCTGGAATAAAAGAACAGGGTCCTGTGGGCCTGCTGGTGTGATGCAGCACTGAAATACAGTAGACTAATTAGCAACTAGATGGAAATGCTCCTTATGGGGAGGAATTGTTTACCAGCCCAGCACATGGTTGGGGCACAACCACACTGCACAGTCAATGGCAGCTAGCCCCCAAAATAAGATCAAATTTCAAAACCCACAAAATTAAGATGCAGGTGCAACATGCAGTGGCCATGTACAGCAATGCCTGGAAGGCTGCTCTGGGTGCCTGCCATAGTCTGGACATCAGGCCCTTTATTCCTGCACTAACTACAAGCCTTCTTAATGAACATTGTCAGAGCTTTCTGGACACTTCAGCTCTTATAGGGCTTGTGCATTCCTGTTTAGTCACCTGCTCGCTACTCTTCTCACTGGGGTTGATCTGAAACACTGAAGCTCTTGGTTACATTCAGATTCAAAAGAAAGTTGAGAAATACCACTTCATACCAATGCTTTTGTCAGCAAAGATGTTCTGATTGGGCAGGGAAGTATATCAGTGATAGAACACCTGCCTACAATGCATGAGTGCTGGATTCATCCTACTGCAAAAACAAACAAACAAAATAAAACAAATACTACTACCATTCTTAGAAACACTATAAGTCAGAGCTGGCAAACAGGAAGACATCAAGAGGGATGGGGGTGGGTTGCCTCATTTGAGTATGCTGCAGGAGTATGTTCCCTATCCCGCAAGGGCTGCATATTCAGGTTCCATAGAAACCCACCAAGAAACATCTGTAGAACTCTTGGCCACCCTGAGTTTAACATGAGCATGGAAGGAATGTATAGTTTACAGGATAAGGTTCACTAGTGACTGCTCTTGATCACTCCTAACTCTTCCCTGTGACCGTGCTTACAACACTCTGGTTATTGCAAGCCTCCAATTTCAAGGCTACAATGCTTATCCAGTCAAACTATAGAATAACATTTGACCACTGAATACTTTCCTATTCTTAGGAGCCTAGGTGCATATGTATATTTCAGAACACATATAATGAGTTAAAGAGAATTAAATAAAGACAATTAAAACTGAGGTGGAAGAAAGCCAAGTGCCCACCCACAGGTGAATGGATAAATGTAATGTGTTCTCTCCATACATGCCACATTGTAGTCTTTGAACGGGACAGACTTTGTAACACATACTGCAGCATGGACAAACTTCAAGGACAGCACGCTAAATTCTCTACAGTAATGCCAACAGCTTGAGTATTTCATGGACACACTTGCAGTTGTAGAACGGATAATGGCGGTTGTCAAGAGCTGAGAGACCTGAGGAGGGGAGTGATTGTTGAATGATTGCTAAGTCTTAGTTGTGAAAGATAAAAGTACGGTTGGGGTGATTGATAGGGATGTTGCACAGCAGTATGAATGTAATAAATGCACCAAATCAGTACAAGATATAGGACTGAAAAATACACCCCCAAACCACATCCACAGTGAACACTCATGTAGAGACTGTGGAGTCTCTGAGACAATCACGTGTGGATATTCAATGAATATAGCTGAATAGACAGATGGTTAATCTAAGTCTCTGCTCAATTTTCCAGGGAATCTAAAACTGTTGTAAAAATACAGTAGATTGGAAACTGTCAAAGAATGGGAGTTTGAATGAAGGAGGAGTTGCTTTTCTGAGACAGCTATGTCCCCTCTTGGTTACTTCTGAAGTGGTACTCACATATTGCAGTGTAGAAGTCCATTTTCCTTGAAAGTACAATTCACAAAGGGCCCAATCATCCACATCTAGTGCATTGGCTGTGTGGTTCGATCAAAATCTTTGTATTTTGAAAAGCAATCAGCACAGCATCATCAGTGGAGCAACTGAGACATGAAACAGGAACAAGGCTTTGAGGACATTGAGGCCAGGCTGTGCGTTGAGACAATAGGCAACTTAGAAGCATATGAGACAGTGCTTCTCTAATTATCCTCAGGCCTTAGAAGCCTATGAGACTGAGAAAGTTTCCAAAGTGCATTGAGGGCTAGATATAAATCATAACATCCTTCCTCTTGCCACTCAAAATGGACATGCTCGTGGCCATGTCTCTATGCAAATGACATTTAGTCCATCTCTAAGAGTAGCCAAAGTCCTAACAATTTCAGTATTGCTAAAAGTTCAAGTCCAAAGTCTCCCATGAGATTTAAGGGAACTCTTAGCTTCAAGTCCCTGTAAAGTGTTAAGCACTGCTGACATACAGTGGTATAGGGTAAACATCCCCATTTTCCAGGGAGGAATAGGAAGACAGAAAGAAATGAGACCAAAGCAAGCAGGAAGTCTAGCAGGGTAAACGGTAAATTCTCCAGGTCCAGCATTCAGGTGAAGACATGTCAAGATACAAGCTCTAAATTCCTTGAGTGGTCCCACACCTAGTAAGTACATATCTGGAAGTTGCTATTCTTATGGTTTCTATCTTGGACTGGCTTAATCAATTCTTGCATCTTCCCATAATGTTCTACTTTTGGGAATTCTCCAAATTCACTGATCTCCACTTAACATTTAGATTCACTCTTATGGCTACATGGATTGTACTTTCAGAAGCAATACTGCTGGCACTTCCAGACTGTTCTGATGTCTATGTAGAATCATCTGTGAGCCCATAACTTTTGCATTCTGCATTGCTGTACATTCAGTACCATACGGTTGACACAAGGTCTGCCAGAGATTCTAACAGTAGTCAACCCCACTGCATCATGGATGCAGAGGCCTCTGTGTGCTCAGATGGCTGAGAATTGTGGAAGGAATCCCATGGATCCAATTTCCTATACAGGCTTTCTTCAGCAAGGTGCCCTATGACTCTGTGCTCAAAGGAAATTCTTTGAATTTTCCACCAGTGTGTCTGCAAAGGGTGGCATTTTTGGATTCCTGCCATGCCCTCAACATGTCATTTTTATTTACTTTGATGCAAAGTACTTGGTTTCTCTTTGTATATGTCTGTTGAGCAGACAAGTTCTCCTCTTCTAAGTATGAAGGCCCATACTTTACTGAAGATTCCTTTCTGCCAAATGCAAGTTTTAAAATCATTCAGGTGTGCTGTATGGTGTTGATTCTCAATGTAGAGCCAGCTAAAACACCAAACATCCTATGCCACAGCCTAAACATCAGGCTGCCTTGAAAGTTTCTACATCAGGTTAGTCTGCCTACCTCCCTTAGTCTCCCACAAAGTCACAGTACATAAAATGTAGATTTCTGCTACAGCATAACATACATGGCCTGAGAACACAAGGACTAAGGAAACCACCCATCAGGCTGATAAATGGGGAAGGAGAAACCACATGATCAAAGACCACTGGGTTTCATTCATTAACATGAAGCTATATGCAAATTGGTTCAGGTGATGTGAATGCTGTGACAGTGACAGAGATGCTCAGCACAGAATGCAGGGCTGCTAGCCAATTCGAAGTAGGCACTTTGGGGAGGTATAATGATGACAAAGCGGTGCTCTTCCTTTTACTTTCAATATTTTCTCAATGAAATCTATTAAATTCAAAATCATACAAGTTACTTGAATTCTTTAATAAAAATCCTCAGTAAAGTTATCAACAGCAGGACTTGGGACTGCACTTGATCTCTGAGTTGCATTTTTAATTTTCAGGAGACTCAGCTCACACCACACTAGAAACCTTCAATTTTCTTCTCCCTGGAACACAGACTATTGAGTGAGTTTTGCTCTCTCCAAGGAACAGGGGCTTCCATGGTTTGTGCTGATCCTGAGCATCTAGATAGCATAGCTTCACTAAGCAACAGAACAGAGGCATCAAAAGGGAAGAGAGGGCTGCCAAGCAAGTCCAATGAACCAGACAGAATCCCAAGCTTCTCCAGCTCTCAGAGTGGAACACAAGATACAGCGATTGGGGACAGAGTCTAAACTCAGGGACAAGGGAGGCCAAGTTACTGACTAGGCCTGAATATTCTCTTGCCCCTCTCTTTCCTTCTCCTTTCTGTCTTTAAGGCTCAGTGTTCTTTCTTGTAACAGAGGTGTCTCCTGCTTTAGAGGACATTAAAATTCCCCAGTGGGCTCAGTTTAATACACAATGTCAGCTTTCCCAAAGACAGATAAGGCTAGGGCCTTCATATCCTAAACTTGTCTTCTGTACAGACCCACAGAAAACCAAAGAAATGAAGAAATCAGTGCTACTTTAACGTGCAGGCACATCTCTGAGAAGTTTGGGGAATAGTGCTGGAAGGCCCTGAGCAGAGGAGACGCTGACTCAGAATTCTCCACGCTCAGACCTCAGGTCTCAAATCCGCTGATGCTGTGGATCTGAGGGACATCTATGAGCAGAGAGGCCCTACAGTTCCTTTCCATCCATACAGATTTCTTCATGGTCCCCACCTGAATCCCTTATCTTCCTGCACTCAGCACCCTGAGCTCATATGTGTGCTTCCCTAGAGAATGTACCCAAAAAGGGCACTTACTAGGGCATTCAAAGTAGTTCGATCTCATTCCCAGCCTGCAGTTGGGGACACATGACCAATTTCTTTTCCTTTTTTTTCTAGTGCTGGGGATCGAACTCAGGACCTTGCTCTTGTGAGGTAGGCAGTGGCACCACTGAGCCAAATCCCCAATCTATAAACAGTTTCTTTTTGATTCTGTACCAATAGGTACATTACTATTCTTTTGTGTCTTTATGTATTCCTTTCCTGAAGATGGTCTGCAATTCCCTGACTCTCCTGTATAGTGGCTGCTTCCTTCCCATTTGTTTTCAGTCCTGGGAACAGTGTGGACCATCCTTGTGACTAGTTTGAGCTAAGAAAAATCAGCTTTAAGATCAGACAGAAAGGAGGCCTTCATGGGTTTTTATAAATTTAGAAACAAGATTCTTCCTTCATTCTACAGTAAAAGGGCCAGGGATAAGCTCCCAAACTCTTCTGACATTAAAATCACCTGTGCAGTCAGAACAGGTCTAAATAAATGCAAAAAAATTGAAGTCATCCCCTGTATATTATCAGATCATAGTGCAATCAAACTAGACATCAATAGCACAAGAAACTATAGAAACTTCTCAAGCACATGGAAACTGAACAACACTCTCCTAAACAATCAATGGATTACAGAGGAAATTAAAGAAGAAATTAGACAGTTTTTACAAATAAATGAGAATGCCAATACAACATACAGGAATCTTTGGGACACAATGAAAGCAGTTCTATGTGGAAAATTCATAACATTGAATGCCCACACTAGGAAAACAGAGCAGGCTCAAATAAACAACTTAACGATGAAACTTAGACTCCTAGAAAAACAAGAGCAAGAAAAACCCAAAGCTTGAACAAGAGAGGAAATTATAAAGATCCGAGCAGAAATCAATGCAGTTGAAACTAAGAAAACAATACAAAAAATAAACCAAACAAAGAGCTGGTTTTTTGAAAGAATTAGCTAATCTTATCAAAAAAAGGAAAGAAAAGGCTCAGATCCATGCAATTAGGAATGAAAACACACACTAGGAACAGAGCAGGCTCAAATAAACAACTTAACGATGAAACTTAGACTCCTAGAAAAACAAGAGCAAGAAAAACCCAAAGCTTGAACAAGAGAGGAAATTATAAAGATCCGAGCAGAAATCAATGCAGTTGAAAAACAGAAAACGATACAAAAAATAAATGAAACAAAGAGCTGGTTTTTTGAAAGAATAAATAAAATTGACAAACCCTTAGCTAATCTTATCAAAAAAAGGAAAGAAAAGGCTCAGATCCATGCAATTA
>NW_022900913.1:71182471-71258921 GCF_012274545.1 Fukomys damarensis | reverse complement strand
AGATTCCACCTCACCCCACAAAGAATGGCTGCTATCAAGAAATCACACAATAACAAATGTTGGCGGGGTTGTGGGGAGAAAGGAACCCTCCTGCATTGTTGGTGGGAGTGCAGACTAGTGCAACCACTATGGAAATCAATATGGAGATACCTCAAAGAGCTTGGACTGGAGGTTCCATTTGACCCAGCCATCCCTCTGCTGGGTATCCTTCCAAGAGAACTAAAAGAATCATATCACAGAGAAATATGTGCACCCATGTTTATAGCAGCACAGTTTGTAATAGATAAATCTTGGAAACAACCTATTTGCCCATCCGTTGGAAACTGGATAAAGAAGTTGTGGTTTTTCTATAAAATGGAATATTACTCAGCCATAAAGAGCGAGAGAATAGATTCATTCATAGGAAAATGGATACAAATTGAAGATATACTCCTAAGTGAAATAAATAAGTCACACATGTGTAAATACCAAATAGTTTCCCTGGTGTGAATATTCTGTAACAATGCATAAGATTCTAATAAGATTACTGACATTTAGAAATTTGAAGAAAGGAGCTAAAGGTGTAGGGAAGGTGTGATACGTAGGGGAAGAAGAAAAAGGGAAAAGAAAAAAATGTGAGAGAATGAAAAGATGAAAATAAAGTGTTTGTAGATGCGGAGGGGAGGAGCGGGTGAAGGAAGGGCAGAGGTAAGGGGAAAAAATGAGAATCAAGACTTGCCATGTAAAGGTACATGATCCCAACAATGAATGTAACTGTATTGTATCCCTAAAATGTACCAATAAACTCAATAAAATTTAAAAAAAAATTGTGCAATGAAGTGGCCTTGAATACATTCATAATATTCTGAAACAGAACCTTTTTTCAGTTTTTAATAGTAGCTATCTTTTCTTTTATTTTGGATTCCACTAGGTGCCTCTTGCACTCTGGCCATGGACTTCTGATTGCACTGCCTCAATCCTACCTTTTCCACAAGCTTTTCATGATAACATGGCAAAACTATGCCTTCTAGCAATAATTTTTTATCTCTCCTTCACACCACTTCTGGCTTCCTGTAATCTGCTTTATCTCTCAAGGCTTTACCTACTCTGTGGTGGTGTCCAGGACACCAAAATGGTAACTTTCACTATTTCCCATAGTGATCCACTAGCAAAATTTTTGCTTCTTTCTCACATACCCTTATGCTCTGAGGATCTAATAGTCCATATTCCAGATGGAGGAAGTCTTCCTCCACAAGGACCTACAGCGATTCCATTGAACTGACACCTAAGGCTTCCCGGGACATTTCTGGTTCCTTATCTTCTGAGCCAACAGGATAAAAAAAGAGTTACAGAGTGTTGAGTGTGAATGATACTCATGTGCTTCCTTACTTCCACCAGACCTCCACAGACCTGGAAAGAAGGAGGCATATGTTTGTAGTGCAGGAAGTCTGTTTGGATCTCTTTTAGTATTATTGTGCTGGTCTAATAAAGTCATTGGGGAACTATATCATCTAAATCCAGACCAGATGACAAACCTTCAGGAAAAAAACTGTAGGCCACTCCATCTGGTAAAGAACCAAGATTCAGTGAAGTGCTTCCTGAAGGCAAGACAAGTAGAGTGGGTAGTAGCACAAGGTAGGTAGAAATGCAATCTATGGCCACAAGGACAGTTACAAAAATGAGATTCATAATTGTCATGAGTATTTATTTTCTGTCTATTAATATGCTTATATATACACACAGACTAAGCAGATGTCTTTGCTTTCTTTATTGGTATTTTTACACCATGTAACATAACATTGAAAGAGTTAATATCAATACCTATCCACTGTTAAATCTACATTATAATATTTAAGTTATGAAGTCTCAGGAAAAGAGGATGTATTACTCAAAGATGACATCAGCTTCAATTCTGGAGAGGGTATTAGTTCTTTTCCTTTTGGACAGAGGATAGTATCACATGAGGCAGAATTCTGAAGTTGTTTTATTTGGAGACTACATATGGCTTTAAAAGATGTATGCGATTGTCAAGCTCACAAGGGATGGGCTGGGACTATTAGTCATGTTATGTCAATGACTGGATTCAAAGAGTCCTAAGCGGTTAGAAGAGCACATTCTTATTGTGTCTGTGGGGTGCTACAGAGAACGTTGGTGTGAAGGCCTGCAAATTGAGGAGAGTGGACTGAGATTAATTGTGGGTGCCACCAATCAATAAACTTCCAGCCCAGGTAGTATAAAAAGGAAAAAGAAAAAAGATAAATATTAAGATCTAGAAACTACACTACCCAAATGTAACATATAGGCTTGTGTGTGCCATAGATGGACACAGATTTCCTGCTGGCACTATGAGAATGAATAGTCAGTGCTTGTAAAGGGAAGGCAGGTGAAAAGAAATTGGACCAGAAGAAATTTTATTAAAGGCCTCCCAAGAGAAACCAGACACATTCACCTCTTCAGGAGTGGGAGCCAGGGCTATATATATTATACATAATTATGTGTGCTGAATCCCTCTTGAAATAAGATGAGATCTTTGAAATAAGACTTTCTGGAACTGAACAGAGCATGAACTATAATACAGACTGATTATAAAGGAAAAGTGGTCCTGGTTTGGCTGTCCAAGGAGACCTCATCACACAAACCACCCCACCATGCCTCCCTAGCCAGCTGTGTGCACAGAGCAGCACACCGTTTTGCAGGCTGAAGTTCCACTGTCTTGGCTATGATGATGCTTCTTAGCTGGCAGCCTCGGGTGGGTCTGTAGAGACCTCGACTCTCTGTACCACAGTGGATCAGCACTCACATGGGTCCCACACACCTCCCTGCACATACAGATGGCAGGAAACATCTCAGACGTGGGTCAGAGCCTGTTAGAGCTGGATGATAAAACTTGGATCTGTTGCCCTGTGATTGCTTGTTTGAGACCTGTCAGGTGCACACAGCTACTCTAAGCCCTGGGACAAAAGGTTCCTGACCTCTCTCTTCACTTCTGCATCCCAGGCTGGATCTGCGCTGGGAGAGCACTCAGCGCAGGGTGGAGGAAGCACATGGTTTCCAGCACAGGCCCTGCAATGCAGATCGTGTTGTTGTATTTGAAATCACCACACGATGGGGATCTGTGCACCACAATAGATGTCCAGAGCCCTGCAGCCAGGCCAGGATCACAGCAGCCTAGGCCTGAGGGGCTGCATGGGGTCCAGCAGGAACTGCTTCAGCCTGTTCTGCTAGGTCCTGCTCTGACCTCAGGCAAACAAAGAGAGATGTGGGGACACAGCAGCCAGGACACTTCCTGAAGTAGAAAGAGTTGTGGGCATGAGCACTGCAAACTGAGGAGTCTGGTTTCATCTTGAAGACTCTTATTTTTACTTTGTCTACCAGATCTCAGGAAACAGGAAGCTTATGGCTGATATGTGAGAAGTGGCAGAGTTGCCCACAGTCCCCTGGGGAGGGACACACGGACACTGATTTCTGTGCAGGAAACATGCTGTGATGTTCACTGTGTTTATGTTTGTCTTCTTTAAATATCTGTGTGCTTTTTAATCAGCGCTCAATCACTGCAAACATCATGAGTAAATTGAAAGAACACACATTCACAAATGTTCACTCAAGAATGATTTTATTGCTAGGTAAGTTTCATAAACACTGATTATTAGAGGCCACAGGAGGAGACTAGGGAGGTGACCACTTGGCCCACTGGAGGATATTACATTATCCAGGCACGGGCAGTACAGGGTTTTTCTGGGTCCTGAAGATCCACTATGCTGTATGAGCAGTTTTCAAAGTGATTAATATAAGTGCACTTCATTGTGTCAAGTTGCTCAGGTACATTGTATCTGTCATGGAGAGAAGACCCAGGCCTATTAGGAGGATGAGGACACCAGCCATTCTGCCCCACTGTCAATGCCAGCTTTGTGCACAAACACCTCCCATGTGGTTGGCCAGGGTGCTGCTCACTGACCCGTGGTGGACCCTGCCTGGAAGTCCTAGGATGGGTCCCAGAAACCTGGACCTCTGTACCACAGATAGCACACAGAGCAGCCCTCTCATGGGTCCCACACTCCTCCCTGCATGCACAGAAGGCAGGAGCCTCTCTGACAAGCCCAGGTCACGTCTGCCACGCACTTGGCCAGGAAGACTTTTCCACCCTAGGCCTTCTGCCTTCCCTGTCCAGGAAGTGGCCTGCTCTGCTGCTGCTGCTGGAATGCAGGAGGGAAGGCCTGTCCCTCCCAGCATGGCTGCTGGTCACTACAGGACCTAGCACAACAACCTGGAGCAGGGAGCCACCCCAGACCAGGGTCGCAGATCTCAGTGAGGTCAGGTAGGCTCCTGTGCGTACTCAGTGGTATGAGCAGCTTAGTGCTCATAACTCTTTGAAGCCTGTACCATGGCTCTAGATTTAAACTGCCAGAGAGGAAAGAAGCAGTCAGCTCTGTGGCCCCTTAGGACAGTGTTGCTTTTCATCAAGGGATGCTGGACTTCAGCTTAACCAAAGGGGACGTTTTGATCCTCTTCCTCCTCCCTAAGCAATGCATTTCCTCTGTACACACTGTGTGGAGCACTGGACGTTGGCACTTGCAACATTTGGTGATGCAGTAAAGAGGAGGTCAGATGCGTGCTCATGGTGACCCGGGCTCTGGGCACTGACCAAAAGTGATAAAAAGATACCTGTGGGTGTCATCCTGTGACTGGAAGAAAATTCTGCAATTATGCCGTGAGCTCTAAGACCCCACTTAATTAAGATAAAGGATTAGTTAAGTTGTACTGCAAAACATTCTGAAGAATTTTAGGGAAAAATAGTGATGGTGCTGAAACAATTTGACAATTCAGATGACAAGATTACAATAAAAAGTTTGACATCCAGTACGCCAAAGAATATAAAAAAGGAAAGGAAATTTGTGATAAAATATTAAGAATTGTTGTTGTTGAATATGAATAAGGGTTTTCAGTGTACTTTACTTTTCTTTATTTTTTTAGTATATGTGCTCCTGAAGCAAGCACTCAGTGTACTTTTCAATAATTTTATATGAATACATTTTTCTTTACACATACCAAAATGCCATTTTAAGTCTTTTAAAATTCAGAAGTGGTAGGTTGTGAAATGGTGCAGTCACAGAGGAAAAGACCTCAAGTTCCTACAAGGTCAAATCACAGTTCTATATAACTAGTATAGCAAGTCCCAAGAAAGGAAGCAGACACAGCCACATTTGTATGTTCCTCGCAGTTATTCATAAAAACAAAAGCACAGGCATCCCGAAGGCCCTCCACACAAGACTGAAGTGATCAAGTATGGGCTGGGTAAGTCCTGGCCTGTAGCTATGGTGTGAAGGGAAGAGGCTCTAATAGGTGGTGATGGAGCTGAACCAGAAGAAGCTGCTGAGAAAAATGAGTCCACACAGCGAACACACTCTGGGACTCCAGTGGTGCAAATGCTCTAGCAGAGGGGAGATCAACAAGACAGAAGGTGGAGCTGAGGATTCCCAGGGGGCAGGAAGGCATCTTACAGTGTACATTTTTCATTTGTGGAAATTGTAGAAAAAGCCAGGGTTTATGGGTAGACCTATAATCCAGCTACTTAGGAGGCTGAGGTAGGGAGAACTGAAAAAGTTCAAGGCCAGCATGGAGAAAGCCTGAATTCAATTCAAAGCACCACAAAAATACTACAAAAAATTCCATAAAAAGAAATAGTGGTGATATTTAAACAACAAGGTGGATATACTAAATGCTAGTGAATTTTTAAACTTGAAAATGGTTAAATTGAAAATCACATCTAATAGAAAATAATTAAAAATAAGGTAGAAATTATTACAAGACATTTAACCATATACATTTCAGTCAGTAATGAACATGCATAATTCTGCCATCTGTAAGCAGGACCAAGTTGTTAGAACACAGGGTCCTTCACTGGATGCAATTTTGATTCCAGTGAGACATAGAAAGGGCAAAAGCTGAGACAGACTGAGAAGGGACATAACAGACACCACATAGTCAACACCAAGAGCTTAAGGCTGGATCTCCTTGGCCCTGTACCTCCCTCTCTGTAGTCTGGCAATAGGGTGTATTTAAGTCTGGGCCTGAGCATAGAAGAAGACAAAACACCTCCCTGCCCTGGCCAGGAAGCATTGGCCTTGGGCCTCCAGACACTAATAATTTAGGCATCTAGAAAGTGTCTTGCAGTGGTGGTCATGGGTCCAAATATTTTCCCAGAGAAACTAAAACAAATGTTAATTGTTCTATACACAAAATAAAAATGAAAGATTATGAGAAAATTGATGTAGAAGTTGAGTCTTTTCCAGGGAAGGGAGCTGGTTCTCACAGTGGGCCCATGTCCTAGGGGTCGAGTAGCATCATAAATGGACAAGCATCATGGAAACATAGAAGTAAAGTGGACCAGGTACACTGACCATTTGTCAATCACTGTCCTAGACTGGGGATCACAGATCAGGACAAAGGAAACTGTCACATGCATAGTAGGTGATTAATGAACCTGCAGAATCTCACAGCTACCTGACAATCCCCAGTTTACAGTGAGGCTGGCAGATTGAAAACTCTCCCAGGGACCCACAGCTACTACTTGAAGAATAGGAAATTCAGATTCAGGCTGCTGTTACTCCAGCACTGAAGCTCTTCCCACTTCACTGCAGAAGGATCCCTCACTCTTTTCATTCTGAAGCCCAGGAACCAGGGAGGAGGATCTTATGGATTTGCTGGGATGAACCAGCACTGACCAGTTGGGAACAGTTTAGCTACTATGCAGAAGTTCTTTCTTGTAAGAGAAATATCTCACCAGCCCTGAACATGGTCATAAAAACAACCACACTGCAGAGAGCGCAGAATTTTTCTTGTAAGAGAAATATCTCACCAGCCCTGAACATGGTCATAAAAACAACCACACTGCAGAGTCTACTGTTGCTTGCTACAAAGGCAAATTCAAATTGTAAGAGCCAGAAAAAGAAGATGTACTTGTAACAGGAACTGGTCAGTTCCTAAAGTGCATGAAAGGCTCCTCTGGACACCTCTCCCAGTCTGGTTTTGGAATTTTCCTCCTGCTACACTGTGCATTACCCATGAGGCTGCTCAATCATTGTGGGAAGAATTTTTCAGAAAGTTCTCTGGTGTTCTCACATAAGCTGCTCACTCCTCTGCTAACTGTGGTTGACGTAAGATTCTCTGAGGCTCTTGTTTACAGTCAGAATCAGAAGAAAGGATGGGAAAGGCTATTTCACACCAAAGCTTGTACTAGTAGTGACACTCCTGTTGGACCATGTTCTAGAAAACCATCTTATTATTTAATATGTTTTCCTGTCCTCAGGAGCCTATGTTCGTATGGGCATTTCTGAAAAAAACAAATGAATGGCTAAAGGGAAATAAATCTGAGGCAGAATAAAGCCAAGTGCCCATCTATAGGTGAATGGATAAGAATCATGTGGTCAGTTGATACAGAGCAGCTTATTTATTTATTTAAAAATTTTTTTAAAAAAGTTTTTTGGTACTGGGGATTGAACTCGGGTCCTTGCACTTGCAAGGCAGGTCACCGAACCACTGAGCTAAATCCCCAGCCCTGATACAGAGCAGTTTAATGGACCTTGAAGAAGGAAAACATTCTGACACACTGTGTATCACAGACAAACCTGTAGGTCATCATGCTAAGTCCAGCTAACTGGTCACAGTAGGTCCATTACCACATGTATGCAGGTTTATGAAGCTCCCATAGCAGTTACACTTGTAGATTCAGAAAGGAAAATGAGGTTGCCAGGGGATGGGGTAAAGGTGATGAGAACCATGATGGGTTACTTTTACTGGTGAAAGATGGAGGCACTGTGGTGGTAATTACTGAGGAGGTTTCACCCAGTATGAAAGTACTAAATGCTTTTGATCAATGAAAGACACAAGACTGTAAACTAACCCACCCTCCACCACATCCACAGAAAACCTTTACATAGACTGTGAAGTCTGGGTGATGATCATGTGTGGATACAGGCTCTGAAGAGGGTATTCCCAGTCTGGGATGCTGTCAATATAGGTGAAGAAGCCATATGGGAGGTCTCTATCACTGCTCAATTTCACTGTGAATCTAAACCTGCTTGACAAAATAAAGTCTGAATATCAACCAAAGAATGAGATTTTGAATTAGGAAAAACCTGTTTTTAAAGACAGCCAAGTGCCCTCTTGGCCACAACTGGATTGAGACTCACATCCTGCAGCACTGCATCCCATCTTCATTGCAAGAACACTCCTCACAGTACTGAGTCCTCCACTTTGACTTCAGTGGGTGCAGGATCCCATCTTGATCTTTGCATTCTGAAAAAACTCACATAGCACTGTCAGTGAAGTCCACAGGTCATGCAATAGGAGCAATTCTTGAGGACACTGAGGCCAGGCTCTGCCTTGAAATGACAGACAATTTAGAAGGTGTGGATGGCAGTAGTTTTGTTTAACTTCAGCTGAATTTCAGTATTGGGAGGTATATGGAACTGGAAACATTTTCAAAAGCAAACTCAAATCTTTCTGTATTTTAATTCAAAATAGATATTCAAGAATAACTAAGACCTGTCATGTAAAGGTACAATATCCCAATGATGGATGTAACTGTACTGTATACCTAAAATGTACCAATAAACTCAATGAGAAACAAAAGAATAACTAAGATCT
This sequence comes from Fukomys damarensis, assembly GCF_012274545.1. Lineage (NCBI taxonomy): Eukaryota > Metazoa > Chordata > Mammalia > Rodentia > Bathyergidae > Fukomys > Fukomys damarensis. The sequence goes on along the minus strand of NW_022900913.1, from coordinate 71,250,296 downwards.
TCCTCTTTAATTGCCCTGGGAGCCTGTTTTCCCCTGGTGGAGGATCTCTGAGCAAATGCCTCATTCTGTACATTTTGAGCTTGCTGCTTTTTACTTTGGTTCTCAGTTACTTACACACTGGTGAACATGTTGGGGGCTTACACAAACGGGTGCACAAGAGGTTCAGGTTAGTGGAAGATCTCGTGCTCAGATGCAAAAGTCCTGGGTTCTACCCTAGCCCCAGAACAGACACACAAAGACAATGTCAAGCAGACAAACACAAACCTATCCCACGCTCCACTACAGAACACAGAAATCAGGATCCCTGGGTGTGGACCAATGCTCACATCATTTTCAAGTACTGGAGAAATGTGTTCATTCAGCCCATGGAGAAAACCACTGAAGAGATGCCTGAAGCCAAGGTGGGTTTGCAGGACCCAGGCACTCAGAATAGCCTAGGTTGCCACAGACGTGCACATCTCCCCCTTCAGTGTCTCTGGATCAGACCGGCAGATTAACAGGTCTCCCTCTGCTTGCCATGACCATCAAAGTCTGATATCTCTTTGGACTCCACAATGGTTCTCAACCCTGAGTCCATGTGGGAATCAACCAAGAAGCTGCTGAATATGCTGTTTTGACAACAGACATTCTGGTTCATTGTGTCTTAGATGGATCCTGAGGATTGGTAGGTTTGCAAAGCTCTCTAGGCAACTCTCAGCCAGGCAGAATTGAGAGTAACTGTCTTATATGTGGGCCTCGTTGAAGACTGTGATTTGATTCCATTACAGTATGTACCCTCACCTACCTCCCTTTATAGAATCAAACAGTTTCACTTGACAGCTGGTTGTATCTACCATGCTTCAATAACATTACAAACATTTAAAACCAATACTTACCAGCAGTGGAATTTTCTTGACCTCCCTCCAAGGGTACGGTAAAACACTGGGCACCACATGACATCACGAAGGCAGCCAGGACCAGGAGGCCTCCCAGGAGAGCTTTCTGTAATGTACAGAAAGTAAGGGTGGAGACTGTCACCCTGGACTGATGGTCACAAACAGGGCTCATTACTGGGCTCTGGCCAGATTTCAGAATGTGGAGCTTCTTCCCTCCTGTTTCCCAGCCAGGGAACCAGATCTACAAAATCCCTAAGTAAATATTAGAACTAAATACATTTCAAGAATCTTATAGCTGCAAAGATAAGTCTTTCTTATTTCAGAGGAAGTTTAAGCTCTTCTTGTGGATAAAAGGATTTTCAGTGGTTTCACAGAATAAATAGAATTTGAAAAACAAAATGAGTATGAGACAAAGAGGTTATAGAAACAATAAAACATGTACAAAGACACAGAACCAGAGAAAATAGAGTTGGCAGCTGGTTGCAACTAAGTTAATTGGACAAGTGACTAAGACGATAGGCTATAGCAGTGTCTGAGTCACTTTCCTAGACACTGAGACACAATAACTGACTCCTGCAAAATAAAGGCTCACATTGGCTCACCATTTGTAGAGGTTTCAACCCTTGCATGGTCGACAACATGTCAGAAGGAGCTAATATTGAGGAAATCTGCTCATATAACTGTAGGTGGAAAGTAGTGAGAGATCAAGAGAGGAGATAGAAAGGAAGTATGTATTTTAGGTCACACCCACAGTGTTCTGCCTCTTTTGTCCAAACTCCACCTCCTTACAGCAATTCCAGTATAATGTTGATGAAATTCAACCGCTTTCCAAAATCTCTATCCTGAACATGTAAGGCTTTGGGGGACGTCTATATATAAGCCATAACATTTAGTGTTCCATCCCACCAGAAGACTCATGCATATCTCTCTATGGAATATACATTTGGTCCATCTCTAGGAGTTGACAAAGTCTTAACAATTCCAACATTGGTGAAAAGCCAAAAGTCTAATGTTTATTCTTAGACTTAAGGCAAAATCTTACCTGAGAACACACATAACATTCAAAAAGAAAGGTAAAGAAGCCAATATACAATGGTAAAGGGTAAACATTCCCATTCCAAAAGGGAAGAATAAAGGAAGAGAAAGGAACGAGACTAGAGCAAGCCTGAACACAGGAGCACAAACATTAAATCCCATAACTATATGTCCAGACCTGGGGCTAGATGTGATGATGCTAGCCCCAAATGGCTTGGGTCCTGGCCCTCGGGTAATGCTGGAGGGGTGCAGCTCTCATGGCTTCACTATTTGGCTGGATTTGCCGTATACTTGCAGATTTTCTCAGATGTTCCACAAGCCTGGCTTATCTAACTTCTTGTGGTCTCCACTGCGCTTTCCAGTCCACCATCACGGATTCATCATGCACATGGTCACATGCATGCCAGTCAAGTTGTATACAACTGAGCTATGTATACTGTCAACCTAGATAAATTTTAATAACAAGAAAGACAATTTTTGTATTCACTGTCTTCACTGCACTCATTCTTTCTTGTAGATCTGAATTTAAATTTGGCATAATTTTCTTTCCTCCTTTCCATTAAAATTTATTGCAAGAAAGATTTGGTGAAAATTTTCAAAAATTTCTAGGAGTTAGATGATCAATCTATAACTTTTAGGGGGTCTGCATCTGAGTATATAACAGCCTTGTCTCAATAGTTTCCCACAGCTTTCTCCAGCACCTCAGATTACAAGGGTCTTAAACAGAGGTCTGGCTTTCTGACCAGGGGACTTGGAAGGTTCTCAGTGATGGCCCTGTTGATCCTTTCCAGCACCATCTCCACAACCCTTGTAGACCAGCTCACAGCCTGCTGTGGTGTTTCCAGAAACCATCATTCCTCAGTGCTGCAGTGTCAGGGTGGTGTGAGGATTCTCATCATGGGGCTGCAGCCTCATGAGTAGATTTGTGCCGGTCTCCCCTTGCCGAATTCTCAAGCTTACATGTTGGGATGGTAGTGAGGAAAGGTACCTGTTCTGTTTCTCCTTTCCATGACTCATTGCCCTTCCCCTCTTCACATGAGTTGTAAACCTAGCACCTTACAACACCGTCTATGTAAAGGGTGCAATGTAGCTTGTTACAGTGAATTGTTTTTTGTTTTGTTTTGAGATGGGATTGCGCTATTTTCTACACGCTGGGTTTGGGCTCCTGGTATGAGGCCATTCTTCTGCCTCAGCATTGATAGACAGCAGAGAGTCACCACCCATTCAACATCATTGTGAAGTATTGCTGCCCTAGAACACATGGAATATTTCCAGTGTGTTAATTAACAGGAGACCCTGGTTCAAATGAAGTATGAGTCATTTATAAATCAGATCTGTTTCCTGGTTATATGTGTTCACCATAGTCTCTGCTCCTAACATGCATTTGTCATTGACCTGTGAGGAAAAGAAATAGAAGGCTCCCCTCCCTTGTTCCTTCTCCCTACACTGGGTAGCTAGCTAGGCACATCACATGTCTTTACTTGATTTAACTCACAAAGAAACATATGCTGAAGAAAGCAGTCATCACCACAATGTGATAAACCTGGGTTTGATGAAGACATGAATAACAAAACAGGTGAGACTATTGCACTCTGGCCAAGGCTGAGGTCCGGACATCATTGCCCTTAGCATTGGTGAGACAACAAAAATTCACCACACCACCTCTCAGGGATGGGAGAGATCCACTCTCCAGGCAGATTTGCTCTTGACTTGCTGTGTGACTCAAACCCTTGGAACTTCCTAAAGTACTTCTTGCATCTTCATTTTTTACTCCTTGGGACATCAAGGAAGCCTTCCTTATGTTTGTTCATGAACAGCATTCTTTATTAAAAATAGAACTATAGTTCTTCATAGAACTACAAATGGAAAGACTTTAATCCAGTAATCCTACCCCTGTTTGTATGTACAAGGGAAATAAACCAGGATGTTTAAAAAGTACTTGTACTTCCATATTTACTGCATTATTCATAATAGCCAAGCTACATAATCAACTAACAGTCAATGTGATGGATAAAGTGTTAGATATATACAATGGGATACATAGGTCATAAAAATGGATTAAATCTGGTTATTTGGAGTAATTTATACGGAAATGGAGTTTTTCTTTTAGGAGGAGTTTTGTATATTATGTTTATTTTTTAAAAAATTCCTTTATAGTTGGAGACTGGATAAAGAAGATGTGGTTTTTATATAAAATGGAATACTACTCAGCCATAAAGAATGAGAAATTAGAATCATTTGTAGGAAAATGGATACACATCGAGGTTATACTCAAGTGAAATAAATAAGTCACACATGTGTAAAAACCAAATGGTTTCTCTGGTGTGAAAAACTATAATTGTACATGACTCTAATGGTATAATTGACAATGTAAAATAGGAAGAAAAGGGCTAAAGGTGTAGGGGAAGTGGGAAGGGTAGGGGAAAGGAAATAAGAGAAAACAAAAATATGAAAAATGAAAAAATGGAAATAAAGTATTTGTAAATAGGGATGGGAGCAGGGGATGAAGGGAAGGCAGGGGTACAGGTTAAAAATGAGAACCAAGACTTGTACAAGATCCCAATGATGAATGTAACTGTACTGTATATCTAAAAGGTACCAATAAACTCAATGAAAAAATCCTTTAATATGTTTACAGTCTATACAATTACATTCATCGTAGGGAGTTGATACAAATACATAATTCGATTTAATTCCTTTTACTTTTCCTATCTTCCCCATCCCTTTCCCCACCAATCATTGCTTGATCCTCTTGCTATGTGCAAAAAAGCTATCTCTCTGGTTTGCATTATTTATGTTTCATTTTGATTTTTAATTTATTTACATTTTTGGCTTTTCATATAAGAGAAACTAAATGATATATGGGACTGGGTGTCTGATGTATTTTACTTAACTTAGTTACAAAGTACATTCTTTTTCCTACAGAGAACCCAAATTTATACTTATTTTGACAGAGTAACACTCTACTGTGTATAAATACCAAATTTTCTTTATCTATTCATCTGTTGATGGGTTGATGGGCACATAGGCCAATTACAAGATTTAAATTACTATGAATTGTACTGCTATAACTTGTGGATAATTGAAATATTATATTTTTAGCTTTTGGGTAAGATACATAGAAAGGTAATAGCTAAGACAAAAGGTATTTCTATTTTTAGTTTTTGAGGAATCTTTATACTTATTTCTATTATGGTTGTATTAGATTGTATTCCTACCAATAAGATAAAAAGATACTTTTTTACCTGAAGCTTTGCAAGCAATGTTATTATTTGATTTCTTCATGGGAGCCATTTTTCCTGGAGTAACAAGAAATCTTGGTGTTCCTAATTTGGATTTTTCTAATAGCTGAAGATGTTGAAAATTATTTTTCATATATTCAATATTTTTACTTCTAATAAATGTCTATTCATTGTTGTTGATTAATTATCAGATCTTTTATTTTGTGGGTCTAATTTTTTGAGTTATTTAGGTATTCTTGATATTAGTCTTCTGTCTAAGGAATAGCTGCAAAAATATTTTACTTATTCTGTCAATTTTCTGTTTACTCTGTTGGTAATGTTCTTTGCAGTGCAGAAACTTTTTAATTTTATATAATTCAATTGTTGATTCTTGATGTTATTTCTTGCGCAATTGAGATTCTGTTCAAATAGTTTTTCCCATAGCTATGTTTTAAAGAATTTTATCTCTTTTAAAGATCATAAATACTTACTTCAAGAACCTGTACTCTGATAAAATTGAAAACACAGAAGAAATGGACAGATTTCTAGATAAATATGAATTATCAAAATTGAATAAAGAAGATATAAAAATCCTAAGCACCCTGATTACAATCAGTGAAATTGAAAATATAATTAAAAATTTACCAGCAAATGAAATTCCAGGTCCTGAAGGCTTCACTGGTGAATTCTACAAGACACTTAAAGAAGAACTACTCTTTAAACTTTTCAATGAAATTGAAAGGGAAGCAATACTTCAAAACTCATTCCTGGAAGTAAGTGTTACTTTGATTCCAAAAGCAGAGAAAGACCAAATAAAAATAGAACTACAGGCCTATCTCCCTAATGAACATAGATGCAAATACCCTCAATGTGATACTGGCAATAGAATACAGAGGGTCATCAAGAAGATCATACACCCTGACCAAGTTGGATTTATTCCAGGGATAAAAGGATGGTTCAACATATGTAAATCAATAAATGTAATACACTATATTATTAGAGCCAAGGGAAAAAATATATGATCATCTCAATAGATGCAGAAAAAGCTTTTGACAAAATGCAGCACTGATTCATGATCAAAACACTGCAGAAAATTGGAATAGATGATCTTTATCTCAACTTGATAAAGCCTATTTATGAAAAACCAACAGCTAATATCACACTAAATGGTCAAAAACTAAAAACTTTATGCTAAAATCAGGAACAAGAGAAGGATGTCTACTCTTACCTCTCCTGTTCAGTGTAGTTCTGGAAACATTAGCCACAGCAATTAGACAAAAGAAAGAAACAAAAGGAACAAAGGTAGAAAAGGAATAAGTTAAACTGTCGTTATTTGCTGATGATATTTGCTGATGCTACATAGAAGACCCAAAGAACTCCACCAAAAGACTTCTAGACTTAATTGAAAGATTCAGTGGAGTAGCTGAATACAAGACCAACAACAAAAACCGATAGCTTTACTGTACATGAACAACAGACTCATTCAGAGGAGAACTGGAGAAACAAGTACTTTTACAATACCATTCAAAAAAGTGAAATCCCTAGGAATCAATCTAATGAAATAAATAAAAGACCTCTACATTGAACTACAGCACTCTGAAAAAGAGATGAAGAAGATATAAGGAAATGGAAAGCCATTCCTTGTTCCTGGGTAGGAAGAACCAATATAGTGAAAATGGCCATACTTCCAAAACTGCCATTTAGATTTAATGCAATCCCAGGTGAAATCCCAACAGTATATTTCACAGAACTGGAGAAAAAATACAAAAATTCATTTGGAACAAGAAGAGACCTAGAATAGCAAAAGCCATTCTAGGCAGTGGAGACGTGACAGGAGGCATCACAATCCCCAATTTGAAACTATACTACAAAGCTACTATGATAAAAACAGCATGGTATTGGCAAAGAAACAGACCTGAGGATCAGTGGAATAGATTAGAAGATACGGAAACAACCTCAGAATACTTAGCCACTTCACCTTTGACAAATGAGCCAATCATCCTCTCTGGATTTCAACCTGCCAAAGATTGAAACTAGACCCATATCTTTCACCATGCACTAAACTAAAATCCAAGTGGATTAAAGGTCTAAATATTAAAATAAATTTGCTGGAAGATAAATTAGGTAGAACTCTTGAAGACACTGGCAGAGGAAAAGACCTTATGAACAAATACTCAGTAACACAGGAACTAGGACAAAGAATCAATAACTGGGATCTCATCTTTTTAAAAAGCTTCTTCACTGCAAGATAAACCACCAACAGAGATAAGAGACAACCTAAAATGTGGTAAAAAACTTTAATCAGCTATCCCTCAGACAAAGGACTACTATTTAGAATATATAAAAAACTTTAAAAAATCAGACCCCCCCAAATATAAAGACCCCATTAAAAAATGAGCATCTGAGAGGAATAGACATTTCTCAGACAAAGAAGTAAAAGCAGAAAATAAACATATGAAAAAAATGTTCAACATCACTGGTCATTGGAGAGATGCAGATGAAAACAATACTGAGATTCTGTCTCACCCCAGAAAGAATGGCTACTATTATGCAATAAATCAATAACAAATTCTGGTGGGTTGTGGGAAGGAGGAAAGCCTTCTCCATTGTTGGTGGGAGTGTAGACTGGTGCAACCACTGTGGAAATCAATATGGAAACACCTCAAAAAACTAGAATTAGAAGTTCCATTTGACCCAGCTATCCCTTTGCTGGATATCATCCCAAAAAAATTAAAAGAATCATACCACAGTGATATATGTACACTCATATTTATAGTGGCACAGTTTGTAATATCTAAAGCTTGGAAATAGCCCAAGTGCCCATCAACTGGAGGCTGGATAAAGAATTTTTTTTCCTAAAAAATGGAGTACTACTCAGCCATAAATAATGAGAAACTAGAGATATTTATAGCTAAATTGATGCACATTGAGGCCATATTCTTAAATGAAATAAATAGGACATACAAGTGTAAATACCAAATAGTTTTTCTGGTGGGAGAAACTGAAAGTGCAAATAAGGTCGAAAATGAATAATTGATATATGAAATAGGAAGAAAAGGGCTAAAGAGGTAAGGAATGTGGGAGGGTAGTGGAAAGGAAAGAAGGGTAAGGAAAAAATGTGAGAAAATAAAAAAAATTGAAACAAAGTCTTTGTAAACAGGAGGGGGTGGAGGGTTTGAAAGGGAGCAGGGGAATGGGGAAAAAATAAGCAAGATACATCATATAAAGGTACAAGTTCCCAATGAAGAATGTAACTGTATTGTATACTTAAAATGTATTGATAGACTTAATAAAAAATAATTTTACTTCTTTTATCTTCCAGCAATTCGAGAGTTTCTGTTTTAATATTTAGAGCTCTGATTTAGTACATAGTGAGTCTATCTTCTTCATATATCTGGCCAGTTTTCCCAGCACCATTTACTAAAGAGGCCATTTTTTTAAAGGTTTGCTTTTGTTCTTTTTGTCTAATATCCAACAGATGAATGTGACAGGGCTTTTTAGTGTATACTCAATTCTGTGGGAAGCAGGGATTTTTATGTTACATGAAATGAGCCAGGTACTCAATTACCAATGATGCTTGACCTCACACACATATGGAGTCTACAATACTTTTCTAATAACAGTTAAGAGTGCAGTGATGGTTACCAGAAGCTCAGGGGAGCAGGAGGAAGAGAGGAAGGGGAAAGAATGATCAATCAGTACAGTTAGACAGGAGTGAGGGGTTCTGCTGTGCTACTGGACAGTAGGGTGACCATAGATAAAAATAATGCACTGCATATTTCAAAAAGTGTAGAGGAATTTGTATTGAAAGTTTTCACCATAAAGGAATGATATATGATTAGGACATTTATCCTGAAAATTACACAATATAACCATGTGGCAGAATATTGTATGACCCCATTAACATGTAAAACTTTTATGTTTATGTATCAATATAAAATATCTCTTAAACATGCTTAAGAGAAGGTTAATATTTTTTTCAGGAAGCAAAAAGAATGGTCCTCTTTTTAATATCTCGCTTACAGGCATCATATCCAGGACAGCTTTTGATGAACAAAAACAAGCAGCACCTCCTGTCATTTTTGCCAGTGAGCTCCAGCAGCCATGACTGAATACCACAGAATTGGGGTTTGAAATAGAGTCCTTTGTTCACCATTCAGACTACAAGTCTGAGGTCCGATCCTTAGGCAGGCGCAGGTTTGGTATCTTGCAAAGCCTCTGTCCTTAGTTTGCAGATGTTGCTCTTCTGCCTTTTTGCATATCTCTGCTGTCTTTCTTGTGGATCTAAAGATTCTTTTATAAGGACCCTGGACCTATTGGTTTGGGGTTTATTTAATATCTCATTGAGTAGGCTACTTTTCTCATTGCTTAGACAAACTACCTGTCACCCAAGTTAAAGGGGATGAAGGGAGGGCTGGGGAATGAAGAAAAATAAGAATCAAGATAAGTCATGTAAAGGTACAAGATCACAATGATAAATGTAACTGTATTGCATACCTAAAATGCACCAATAAATTTAAACAAACAAACCAAAGTTAAAGGGGGAAAGATTTATTTAGCTCACAGTTTGTAGAAGTTTCAGCCCATAGTTGGCTGGCCCCAAGGCATCATGGCATGGCAGAGGGACATCACAGAGGAGAAAAAGTTCATGGCAGGTGGAAGGCAGTGAAGCAAAAAGTAGCAAGGAAGCAGCAAGTGATAACAGCAGAATCTTTCTGTCCTTTACATTCTATCAAGGCTACATGCCCTTAGGGCAGGTAGCACTCACAGCAGGGTGGCCTTCCCATTATCCACCCACAGAACTATGCTAATTTAGTAATCACACACCCTTGATCCTAACATCACATGTTCTAGATGCAGCCACCTTTGAAAAGCTTCAGCTTCTGGGGGACATTAAGATATAAGCCATATACTCATTTTACCTTAGTTACCTCTTTAAAAGCTCCACTTTCAGGATAGTTAAATTTTAAAATCCTGGTGTCTAGGGGATCAGTCCATAACATTGAAGGAACACATTTGAGCCCTTTATCCCTTTATTGTAGTGTTCCCTGCAGTATGATCTAGCATCTGAAATCCCATTCTGTTCTCCCCAGGGCCCTAGAGGAGCTCTGGCTTCTTGAATAGGGCATGGAAGATCCTCAGTGATGGGCCCATTGATCCTTTCCAGCACCCTTTCCACTGCATCTGCAAAGCAGCTCACAACCTGTTGTGGTGACTCCAAAAGTGTGCCTCAGTGCTGCAGTGTTGGTGGGTGGAGCCTGTTGGGTGGATTTTCATCATGGGGCTTCAGTGTCACAAGTGACTTTATACCTTTCTCCGGTTGTTGAGTTCTCAAGCTCACATGTTGGGGTGATAGGAAAGCTGCCTCTTCTTTTTCTGTTTTCCTTTCATAGAATTTTTTGTCCTTCCAATTTTCACATGAGTTGAAATACTAGTGTCCTACAGCACTGTTTAATAGATGCAATGTGGCTTATTACAGTGATGTGTGTGTGTGCGTGTGCATATGTGTGTGTGTGTGTGTGTGTGTGTGTGTGTGTGTTTATTGCATTGAGATGAGATCTTGCTTTGCTTTCTAGGCCAGTCTTGAACTACTAGAATGAGGCAATTCTTCTGCCTCGGCCTTCTGAGTAGCTGGGACTAAATCACACAATGCATGTGTTCCATAGTGATAAGATTGAAAGTTTCATTTCCAAAATTTACTTGTGATAGCTCTAGATACACTAAAGGGTACAATTTAAATCAATGCACATAATATTCTGACTATAGCATCTGTGTGCCAGTGAAGACAGAATTTATATTCATTGCATTACAAGAGAAGTTGTTTACCAGTTTGGCAAACATCAATCACAACAGTTAAATGGTGGGAAATTGTATTTTCTGACAGCCAGAGGAGCCTGGCTTCAGAGAAACAGCAAAGGCAAGAGGGACACTAAAGACAATCTCCTGGGTACTTGCCAATTTATCTACATTCTTTTGTATGATGGTACTAACCTGTCTTTCTTCTAAGTCCAGTCTGCCATGTGAACCAAAGAAAAGATTGCAGAAAAATTAATTCAGGCATCATCACTCACCAGTTGTGATGATGTGTCACAAAATATTAAATAAAATGTGAAAGGCCTACTTTTGAAACCATCATATGCAACCAGCCTACATATCTATGGGTTTTGCATCTGGGAAATAAAAATGTTCAGAATATAAATTGCCTGGTTCAGAAAGAAAAATGACTAGAAGTTAAAGGACTCAAAACTCTTTCAGATTAGGTTATTCATATCCAGTTCACTTGTCTTAGATAATTATTTCAAGTTGACCAATTTGAACATTTTGGGTGATAGAAATATACTATATTTTTATTGTGGCAGTTACACTACTCTTCATGGTTGCCATATCTGATCTAACAGAACATTTAAAATTATGAGCTTTCTTATATGTAAATTACATCCACACCCAATATTCAAAAGACATAGAATGATAAATGCAGCACTTAAAACTTTAGTGGGGAACAAAATATATTATCTCCATGTATCTCCTCCAAATTGCTTATTAATTACTGTTATATTTGAATCTTTAATGTCTTCCAAAAGCTCATGTGCTGAAGACTTGGTCTCCAGTGTAGCAAAATTCAGAGATGGGATTTGAGAGGTGATTGGATGGTGAGGGCTTTGAACTTATGAATGGATGAATCCGTTCATGAATTCATGGCTTCCTGGGATTCTAAGGATAGTATTTGTTATCAAAGCTTGTTCTTTCTCTCTTACTGTGAAGTTAGCATTTTTGTGCTAACTTGTGCTTTTTTGTGTGCTTTTGTGCTCCTGCTAGGAAATTCTGGATTTCCACAGGTCCAAAAGTAATGGGGCCAGTACATCATGGACTGAAACCTCTTAAACTATGAACACTCTTTAGCATTCTTAGTTTTATGTTGATTGTCTCAGGCATTATATCACAAATTCTCAGAACTGACTAACACAAAAATTGGCAGTAAGAAGTGGGTCATTATACTGACAAAACCCAATAATGTAGTGCAGGTGTTCTTGAAATTAGGTATTAGGAGAAAACTGGACGAGTTTATAAGCTTGGAAGCAGGCTTGAAAAAATACAAGCCTGCTGCAATCAGACCTTACTGGACATTCTGGAGGGAGCACAGAAGACTGGAATCTTATAGGAATATTAACTGTAAAGATTATGTTATCACAATCTTAGGTCCAACACTGGAGAGTCCCAACCAAACAAGTCCAGCCATGTTTTTGAAAAGTCAAGTGGAAAATTTCATTGTGAAGTAGAAAAGCAGTTTACTCTGTAAAGACATATTTTGACTGAGGAAATCTAGTGTCCTTAGTCTTGTTTTTATGGTAATAACAAGCTCTTTTTATTACTGTCATGAAGGCACTAAGAAGTATCCACTGTTGGGAAGTCTTGGTCAAACTGTGGGCTTATTGGTCATTAAAATTAAGAACCAATTCATTGCTCAGACTTTGTTTTAAAAGGGCCTTCCAAGCCCGTGGCACAACCAATAATTTTAGGTAAAAAAGGCTTTAGATAAGGCTATTCCAGTTCTTAGGCTGAACACCAGGTTTAGAACACATAATGTGCACTCAGACCAGATAAAGATGTCATAAGTAGAGGACAAAAGAGAGCAGGAAAGGAGACTGGTGATGTTGGTCTTGGAATTGGATTCCTGCAGACAATGCCATGCCCTGTCCCTTCCCCTGACCTCAATGTGCACCAGAGGGAAAGATGTAGGCTATGGAACCAGGAGAGAAGGAAGTCTGCAAGCAGAAAAAAGGGAGCTCTGAGCACTTCATGTGGCACCTGTGAGAACAAGGGGGACTTTCTGCATCCTCACTCCACAGATCATGGTGTAACAGTAGCCTGTGGTAGGTTTAGCACCTGTAATGTTTCTTGTGCTGCCAGCAAGGATCTCTAACAGGACCCCTCTGCCTAAGAAAGGGTACAATGTATGTAAGGACTTCACAGTGAGGACTGGTAAGTAAGACAAGTTAGAAAGGCACTCAGGAAAACACATCCTCATGAGCTTTTGTGTCCCCTACAGCCAGTAGCAACCTCACTCTCCCTCCAGTGGGCCAGAGAGCAGGAACACACCTTGCGAGAGTAAGTTGTAATTTCTTTGTGCAGGTCTTCACTCTGCCTTCAGTGTTGAGCTCCCAGCAAGACTTTCTAAATGCATGCTAGGATTACATGGCTTGGGGTGTATTTGAGGAGGTGGTTACATGAATTTAACACAGCTCAATAAATTTCTATCCTTTATGCCTAGCTCCCATTTCTCCTCCTTTGCATCTCCCATTGTTTACCTCCATGTTTCTTGTCCACTCTCCTTTGTATCACTTTCCTATTTATCAATTTATGTAATTTTTAGATTTATCATATAGGAGAAATCATGCAGTGTTTAATCTTTTAAGTCTAGTGAATTTCACTTAAGATAATTTTTTTCTAGTTCCATGTATTTTCCTGCATATGGCAGGATTTCATTCTTTATGGCTTAGCAACAATTCAGTGAATATATACACATTTTGTTCAATGATTTGTGTACTGAAAGGCTTCTAAGATGTTTGCACTCTTTTGTTTCTTTTGCCATGAAAAGCTTTTTAATTTGATGTGGTCACGTTTGTTCATTCTCCATATTATTTCTATGCTGATGGGGTGCTGTTCCAGACATTTTTGCATATATTATGGATTCAAATTTCTTGTATGTTGTCCCAGCAGTTTCAATATTTCTAGCTTTATGTCAAGGTCTTTTGTCCATTTTCATTTGATTTTAGTACAGGATGAGAAATATAGATTTAATTTTAATTTTCTGCATGGATTTCTAGCATTCCTAGCATCATTTGCTAAAGAGACTGTTTTTACTTTAGCATATATTTTTGGTCCCTGTGTCAAAAAATAGGATGGCTTTATCTCTCTGTCCCTCAATTCCTCTCTTCTTTCCCAGTCACTAAAACATGAGCATTTTTTCTTCATTAGGGCTTTTCATAATGCCATGACTGCCTGGAACCAGACAATCACAGACTGAAACCTCTAACACTATGAATGAAAACCATTTTCTCCTTTATGTTGCATGTCATACATTTTGTTCCAGTGATGAGACAGTGACAATAAAGAAAATTGATTTTGAAAGGAAAATACTTGCTGTGATTGTGTAACCAAGTTTCTCCTCCTGTGGGCTCTTTTCCTGAGGACCATGAAGAATAAAGTCAATGGACACAGCAGTGGGGAATGCATCAAGTACTGTTTATTATTATTATTATTATTAATTATTATTATTATTATAGCAGGTGAATGATTATTTATAATCACAGGCATCTAAACACTTTAATACATACATAATTCTAAGTCTTAATTCAACCACTACTTTCCATCTTATTCACAAATGCACTTGTCGGGACTGTAAACACGCATTACAAATGCTTCCAAAGTTGGAGGTGCACAAACTCCCTTGTTTTCTGCCCAAAGGAAACAAGAGAAAGTCAAAAGATAGGAAAGAACAGGAGGACAAGCCAGATGTGGTGGCACATGCCTGTCATCCCAGCACTTGCGAGGCTGAGGCAGGAGGATCACAGTGAGTTCAAGTCCAGCCTGAACTACCTGTTGAGACCCTGACAACTCCTGTGTGCATTCTGTCTCTCTCTCATTTGTTTATTTATTTATTTAGCTACTGGGGATTGAACCTAGGGCATTTGCACTGAACTACACCGCCAACCCTTTTTCTTTTTAATTTTTATTTTTGAGACAAGTTCTTGCTAAGTCACTAAGTTGCCCGGACTGAGCTCAAACTTAGGATCTTCCTGCCTCTGCCTTCCAGAGTGTTGAAATTATAGGCATGGTCCACCTCACCCAGCAGTCTCCCTCTCTCCTCTGTCTCTCTTTGTATCTCTGTCCCTTCCCCTTCTGAGCCCCTCTCAGATTCCCTCACACCCAGCCAGCCCCAGTGCACACAGGGGACACTCCATGAAAGCAACCACCCCACTGTTTCACAGGCCCAGGATGCACACACAGGGGAAAGCTCAGGATCTTGGCAACCTCAGGGTGCTGAAGGAAATGAAGGACAGTCCCACTACCATTACTAAATCCTCTGGCTTTAATTTTTAAAACACACCTTGTAGATAGGATGAAGCACACAACTTTATGAAGCTCAGTGGCGCCATGCCTGCCTGGCAAGTGCAAGGTCCTAAATTTGATCCCCAGTACACACACACACACACACACACACACACACACACACACACACAACACACACACACACACACACACGAAGAAGAAGAAGAAAAAGAAAAGAGGTAGAGGATATTGGGAAAAAATAAAAGGCAGTTTTTAAAAATACCCCTAGAGCCAGGCGTGGTAGTGAACACATGTAATCCCAGCACTTGGGAGGCTGAGGCAGGAGGGTCACCATGAGTATGAGGCCAGCCTGGGCTACACAGGGAGCCTCCATCTTAACCTGCCTACTACCCCCATAGTGATGCAGTCAGAGCCAAGCCAGGCATTTTCAGCAAGTCAGTGACTCTTAGCTGCCCCAGCAGGGGACTCACCAAGGATCCAAAGCAAGTGCAGTTTATTAAAGAAAACAAAGAAAAGCTTTCACTAGTCAGAGTGGCTCCAAGGGAGGGCACCTAGGGAGTGCCTAAATTCAGGGGTTTAAATGAAGACTGACACAAAAAAGGAAAGAGAAAGAAAAGAGAAAGAAACAACAGCAGTTCCAGCTTTTATCCAGGTCTCTGATGTCCGCAGGGCAGGCTACCCTTGCACTCCACCTTCCCAGAGCTTGTCTCTGGCCTTTACTCCTAACTGCCTATTTTCTCTCAATTGTACACATCCATGTGCTTTAAAACTCTTCAAACATCTTTGTGGAAGTTAAAACCTTGGATGTGTGGTTCAGAGAAGCCCTAGAGTGCTGTTACGTGTACTTGATGGGTGATTCTGGTTGTTGCTCAGAGGAACACAGTGCAGACAAAAAAATCTGGAGAGTCAGTGCCAGGCTCATGTGGTTTCAGGCAGGAATGAGGACACTATTGGAGATTTGAGTACAGGACTCTTGTGTTCACTTGGCAAAAATGTTTGTCTATCTTTCATCCATGTTCTGAGGTTTTGTGTGAGTCTAATTTAAAATGTAATGGACTAATTTATCTGGCTGAAGAAATGTCAAGGCAGTCACTTTTTAGGCTGTAGCAAGAATATTGATGGTTGATTTAGGCAGACATATGGTGGGGATCAAGACAAATCCCGGAGCTGAATGATTTGACCAGTTTGCAGTGTTCCAAACAAGAAAGCACAAGCCAGAGGACAGTAGGGCTGAAAAGGTTAGGCTTTAAAAAGCCGAGTACTTTGCATTGGGATAATATGATGTGTGCATTAAGGACATCTTAGAGGTCAGCAGGACCCCATGCATCACAGGACGAAGGGTACCCACCAGTAAGACTTCTATTTGAGAAGACAGTTCCTGGAATGCCTACTGAATAATGGCCTGCAGGAAACTGACCTGGAATTTATTTCACCATGCTTATGCATCCTGGTTCTCAGACAGCGCTGCAGCCATGGTGCCAGGGCTTGGGTTACTGCCCCAGATGACAGCAGACCTTGGCACCATACATGTGGTGCTGATTTTCACATATGCATAATGCAGGAGGTATGGGTCACAGAGGTCCCCACCCAGATTACAAAAGATGGCCGGAAAAGCCAAGCAAAAATGTGTGACAAGTTCACACCATCTTCCAGGTGTCCCTGAGAGTGTGAGGCACAAAGCTGCGAGGGTGATGTTAGAGACTCCAGGAAGGTGGAGCAAGTGCAGAGGAAGCTGTGTGCAGGGAGCAGGGGCTGCACAGTGAGAGGTCATGTGGGCTGATGCTGACAATGCTGTAGGGATGGAGCAGTCCAAGCCCTCGGAGTTCACGTCTCACAGCTCCAGCTCAATGCTGGACAAAGAGCTTCGGGACTCAATGTTTGCCCCTTTGGCTTTCATTCTTGCTTTGTTTTAATTCCTGTCTATTGCTCTATTCCTCCCTTTTGGAATGGGAGTGATTGCCATTCCTTATATGTATCCTGGGGTTTTGGAATTAACAGGTTATGCCTACTTTTCCAGCTAGTCTCGGCCACGCCCCAGCCTGATGAGACTTGTTCCCAAAGTCCTGTGTGTGGACTGCTGGTGACAACTCGCGCCAGTCTCAGGAGTGGGACATAAAAAGGGCAGTTGACACGGAGCTCTTCACTACTGTATTCTCTCACACAATGTACCCTCATACTCTGGGGTACACTTTTTCCTACTTTTACCTTGTCAAAATTTGCTCTGCAGAGCCTACTTCTTTTCCTATCTTTAATAAATATAAAATTTGCTACCATTTGTACTTGTCTTGACTAGTTCTGTGCTCTGGACAGAAAGAACCCAGTAACAACGTCTAGAATATTTTTAATGCAAAAATAATGATGATACAGAAATATAAGTATGATGTCAGATTAAAAATGGTAATAATGTGTTTGATATTCACTATATGAATGGGTGTTTAAAAGAAGTAACAAATGTTGGTGGGGTTGTGGGGAGAAAGGAACCCTTCTCCACTGTTGGTGGGAGTGCAGACTGGTGCAACCACTGTGGAAATCAATATGGAGATACCTCAGACAACTAGGATTAGAGGTTGCATTTCATCCAGCTATTTCTGTGCTGGGTATCTTCCCAAAAGAATCACACCATAGTGATATATGTTCACTCATGTTTATAGTGGCACAGTTTGTAATAGCTAAAATTTGGAAACAGTAGAATTGCCCACCAACTGGAGACTGGATAAAGAAGATGTAATTTTTCTATAAAATGGAGTACTACTCAGCCATAAAGAATGAGAAACTAGAGTTATTCATAGGAAAATGGATGCATATTGAGGCCATATTCTTAAGTGAAATAAATAAGACACATGTATAAATACCAAATAGTTTCTCTGGTGTGAAAAGAAATTATGATAAAATATTAAGAATAATTACCATGGAATAAGGTAGGTTTTTTGGTGTACTTTCTAATAGTTCTATATGAATATGATGTTCTTCACACATGTACCAAAATGTCATGTTAAATCTTTTGAAATCCAGAAATGATCGTTTGTAGGTGGAAATGTGCAATGGTGCAGCCACAGAAGAAAGCACCCCAAGAGCTCTTCAGGGTTAAACAATAATTTCATAGGGTCCAGTAATTGTATAACCAGTGTAGTGCCCTCAAGTAAGGACAGCAGAGACACAAACACACTCATATGTCCCCTGCACAGTTATTTACTATACACAAAAGTGTGTGCATCCCAAAGTCCCTCCACACGCAAATGAAAAAACCAAGTACAGGATGGGCACATCCAGGGCTCTATCTGTGCTGTGAAGGGAAGAAGCTGTAACATGCAGCAAAGAGCTGGGCCTCAGGCAGCTGCTGGGGGAAATGAGTCCACAAACAATGCAGACAAGCGTTGTGAGATTCCAAAGACATGAACCTTCTAGAAGAGAGAAAATCAACAAGACAGAAGGTGGAGCAGATGATTCCCAGGGGGCAGGAAAGACGACAGAAATTACAGCTTAAAGCACACATTTTTCATTTGGGGATCATCATAAATTATGGAAAAAGCAAGTATTTGTGTGGTACACTTATAATTCCAGGTACCTCAGAGACTGAGGCAGAATGATTAGAAAAGTTCAAGGCCAGCATGGAGAAAATGCTGAATTCAATCCAAAGTACCATAAAAATAAACAATTAAAAAATTATTATAAAATCTTTTGGAAACAGTGGTGATGATTAAAAAATAATGTGAATATACTTAATGCCACTAAATTTTAAACTGGAAATGAGTCAAATTGAAAGATATGTAAGACATATGTTACTTAAATGGAAAATAATTAAAAATGAAGCAGTGATCATTGAAGGAAACCTAACATTGTACATGTTTTCAGTCAGTAATGAACATGCATGATCTGCTATCTGTTTATAGGACCATGTTGTGGAAACACAGAGATCTTTGCTTCATGCAAATGTAATTCCACCCAGACCTAGCATGGAAAAGGAAACATCTGAGAAACAATAGGGGGACACCACAGATATCAGGTGCTCAGACTGCAGAGCTAAAGGCTGGGTGACCTTGGCCCTGTGTCTCCCACACTACAGTCTTAGAGATGGATGTATGCAAGGCTGGGCCTGGGCAGAGCAGAAGTCAAGATATTTCTGTTCCCTGCCCAGGGAGCATTGCCTTTGGGCCTCCATACATCAATCACCTTGGCATCTAGAAAGTGTCTTCCAGATGTGGTCATAGGTCCAAATATTTTCCCCAGGGCACTAAACAAAATCTTAACTATGCTGTATGTGAAGTAAAAGCGAAAGAGTATGAGAACACTGATGTTGTAGGAGTTGAGTCTTTTCTAGGGGAGAAGCTGGTTCTCAGTGAGGACAAATGAGCACATGTGCTCAAGGTGATGCAGCGTGAAACATGGACAAATATCATGGAAAGATGGAAATAAAGGGACCTGGTCCCCTGACCATGTGCCAATCATTGTCCTAGACTGGGGATCACAGACCAGGACAAGGAAAACTACCACATCCATAAGAGTTGATAAAGGAGCCAGCAGAATGTCATGTACTTCTCACATCTACCCAACAGTCCCCAGTTTACAGTGAGGAAAATGAGGCTGGGACAGAAGGAAAACTCTCCCAGGAACTCACAGCTACTAATTGAAGAATAAGAGATTCAGACTCAGTTAACTCCAGCACTGAAGACCCTCTCACGTCACTGCAGGAGGATCCCTCACTCTTTTCTATCTGAGACCCAGGAACCAGAGAGAAGGATCTTATGGATTTGCTGGGATGAACCAGCACTGACCAGTTGGGAACAGTTTAGCTACTATGCAGAAGTTCTTTCTTGTAAGAGAAATCGCTCACCAGCCCTGAACATGGCTAAAAAACAACCACACTGCAGAGTCTACTGTTGCTTGCTACAAAGGCAAATTCAAGTTGTAAGAGCCACAAAAAGAAGATGTACTTGTAACAGGCACTGGTCAGTTCCTGCAGTGTGTGAAAGGCTGCTCTGGACACCTCTCCCAGTCTGACGATGAGGCTCTCCTCCTGCTCCACTGTGCAGTTAGCATGGAGATGCTCAACCATTGTGGGCGTAGTATTCAGATATTCACAAAGGACTCATTCTCATAGTCCTCAGACATTCACATCAAGTTACCTACTCACTCCTCTACTCGTTTGGTGTTTACTGAAGACCCTCTGAGGCAATTTTCTTACAAGAGGATCAGAGGCAAATTTGGGCAGTGCTTCTTCATGCCACACTTGTGTCAGCAAAGACTCTTCTGTTGGGCTTAGATGTACCTTAGTGGTAGAGCATGTGTACAGCATAGATAAGTTCTGGGTTCATCCCCAGCTCTACAAAAACAAAAGCACAGGAAACAAACACAAATTCTTAGAAAATACATCAAGCCAGAGCTGAATGACAGGAAGACAGCAGATGGATTTTGGGTTCCTGAGTGGGTGATTGGTATGGGGCTAGCTACAGTAGTCTGTGCTCTATTGCCTACAGGGCTTACATTTGGCATCCATAGAAAGATGGAAGGAAACATCTGCAGAACACTTGGTCACCTTGGGTTCAATACAGCAGTGAAGGAATACAGGGTTAGAGCATGTGGTAGACAACAGAACATCCTCAAGGCCTCCAAACTTTTCTTTTTTTAAAATCTGGTCACAGAGCAATTATCTAGCAAACCTCCCTAAGCAAGGCAACAGTCACTACCAGAGCATATTCTAGAGAGTCGTGTGATTATTTAACACACCTTCCTGTTTTCAGGAACCTATGTGCCTATGAAAATTTTTGAATAAATGTAATGAATGGCTACAGAGAAATACATCTGAGGTAGAAGTGAGCCAACTTTGCATCCACAGGTGAATGGATAAGTATAACGTGGTCAGTCAATACAGAGCACTCTTAGGGACTTTGAAGAAGGAGGGAATTGTTACACTCTGAAACACAGATAGACACAGGGACTTCATGCTAAGATGAGTAAAGTGGTCTCAACAAGTCAAATTCTTTATGTTTGCAGGCACACGAGGCTCTGAGAACCGTTACACTTGTAGATTCAGACAGGAGAGAATGGTGGGAGCAGGAGATGGAAAACAAGGAAAGCAGGTCATGGCTGATGAGCTTTAGCGGTGAAAGAGGCAGGAACTGCAGAAAAAAGTACTAGGGATGTTTCACATCAGTGTGAATGTTCTTTTTCTGAGAAAGATACAGAACTGAAAACTAACCCACCCTCCACCACATGCAGAAGAACCCTCATGTGAACTGTGGAGTGCGAGTGATGATCATGTGTGGATACAGGCTGGGAAGGGATGTTGAAATTCTGGAACACTGGGCTGATAGATGAAGGGGATAGATGGGAGATCTCCCCTGGCTCCAATTTATTATGAATCTAAACCTGCTTTACAAAATAAAATCTGAGGATCACCTGAAGGACAGGGTTTTGAACTGGGGAGAAGCTCTTTGGAAAGATCCAGGTGGCCTCTTGGCCATGACTGGATTGAGACTCACACCCTGCAGTAGCACATCCCATCTTCATTGCAAGAACACTCTTTCCAGTACTGAGTCTTCCATGTGGGGTTCACTGTGTGGATTGTCCCATCACAGTCCCTGCACATTTAGATATGCAGAGGCTAAGGCAGGAGTATCACAAGTTTGAGGGTAGCCTGGGCAACTTAGTGAAAGTAACATTCTTGCCTAAAACATACTTGCCTAAAAGTAACATTTAAAAGACGGTTGGAGGATGTAGCTCAAAGGTAGAATGCTTGTATAGCATGCATGAGGCCTTGGGTTCAATCACGCACACACACACACACACACACACACACACAGTGCAGAAATATCAACATTAAGAAAAACAATAGAAAAATATCAATTATTTTCATGCACAATGACAATTTTCAAATTGGGAGGCATTCAAAATTCCTCCTTCAGATACCCCTTTCCTAAACAGCTATTACCCTGTGTAAACTGGAAAGAATACTAAAATCGGAGTTTGATTTAGCATCCTAGGGTAGCTGAGCTCATAACTACTTTCATATACTTCATCCTGAAAAAATTCACACAACACCATCAGTGGAGTCCCCAGGTTATGCAGTAGGAACAAGACTGTGAGGACACTGAGGTCAGGCTCTGCCTTGAAATGACAGATGATTTTGAAGGTGTGTATGGCAGCATTTTGTTTAACCTCAGCTGAACTTCAGTACTGGGAGGTTCATGCAATTGGCAATATTTTCAAAAGCAAACTCAAATCTTTCTGCATTTTAATTCAAAATAGATATTCAAGAATAACTAGGACCTACATCTTTAATTGCACTGGGAGCCTATTTTCCCCTGGTGGAGGATCTCTGAGCAAATGCCTCATTCTGTACATTTTGAGCTTGCTGCTTTTTACTTTGGTTCTCAGTTACTCACACACTGGTGAACATGTTGGGGGCTTACACAAACAGGTGCACAAGAGGTTCAGGTTAGTGGAAGATCTCATGCTCAGATGCAAAAGTCCTGGGTTCTACCCTAGCCCCAGAACAGACACACAAAGACAATGCCAAGCAGACAGACACAAACCTATGCCACGATCCACTACAGAACACAGAAATCAGGATCCCTGGGTGTGGACCAATGCTCACATCACTTTAAGGCACTGGAGAAATGTGTTCATTCAGCCCATGGAGAAAACCACTGAAGAGATGCCTGAGGCCAAGGTGGGTTTGCAGGACCTAGGCACTCAGAATCACCTAGGCTGCCACAGATGTGCACATCTCCCCCTTCAGTGTCTCTGGATCAGACCGGAAGATTAACAAGTCTCCCTCTGCTTGCCATGATCATCAAAGTCTGATATCTCTTTGGACTCCACAATGGTTGTCAACCCTGAGTCCATGTGGAAATCAACCAAGAAGCTGCTGAATATGCTGTTTTGACAACAGACATTCTGATTCATTGTGTCTTAGATGGATCCTGAGGATTGGTAGGTTTCCAAAGCTCTCTAGGCAACTCTCAGCCAGGCAGAATTGAGAGTAACTGTCTTATATGTGGGCCTCGTTGAAGATTGTGATTTGATTCCATTACAGTATGTACTCTTACCTACCTCCCTTCATAAACTTAGTTTCACTTGACAGCTGGTTCTATCTACAATGCTGCAGTCACATTACAAATATTGAAAACTAAGACTCACCAGCATTGGATTCACCACAAAAATCTCACATGAGTAAGTTGAAGCACTTGGTACAGCACGACATCACGAAGGCAGCCAGGACCAGGAGGCCTCCCAGGAGCACCTTCTGTAATGTATAAAAAGTCAGGGTTGAGAATGAGTGGGTTCAGATTGTCATCCTGGCCTGATTGTCACAAAGAAGGCTCATTCCTGGTCTCTTGCAGGTGGTTAAGTAAGTGAAGCTTCTTCCTCCTATTCTGCAGTCAGGGAAGGAGACCTACAATGTCACTAAGTAAATGATCAATAGAGCTAAGTGTGTGTCAGAATCTCAGACTGCAACGACAGTGCTCTTTCTTCTTATAGAGGGTGTTCGGGATCCCCTTGATCATAAAATAATTGTAACCGTTTCATAGAATATGTAGAATTTGAAAGACAAAATGAGTATGAGAAAGTGAGGTTATGTAAATAATAAATCATGTACAATGACACCAGGCCAAAGAAAATAGAGTTGGAGGCTACCTGCAACTAAGTTAACTGGACAAGTGACTAAGAAGACAGGTAATAGAAATGTCGGAATCACTTTCCTTGTCACTGAGGTACAATAGCTGATTCTTGCACCTTAAACAAGGAGAGACTTACTTTGGCTAATATTTATAGAGGTTTCGATGCTTGCATGGTTAGAAGCATCCTAGAAATGCCTGATGTGGAGCAAATCTGCTCATGGCTGGGATACAGTGAGAGATCAAGAAAGGAAATACATATTTTAGGTCAGAACACAGCTACCTGCCTGTTCTGTCCAGACCCACCTCCTTGCAGCAATTCAGCTATAATGTTCCAACCACCTTACAAGATATCCACCTTGAAAACCTGAAGCTTTGGGGGACATCTAGATATAAAAAATAGCATTCTAGTCTAACCCCCAAATGACTCATCTGCATATTTTTATGGAATATATATCTAATCCACCTCTAAGAGTTGCTGAATTCTTAACAATTCCAGCATTGGTGAAAAGTCCAAGTCCAGTGTCTCTTCTAATACTCAAGGGAAACTCACTTGTGACCCCATGTAAAAATAAAAAAAGAAAAGTAAAGAAGCCATTACACAAAGGAAAAGAGTAAAAGAGAAGGATAAAGTGAGAGAGAAAGGAATGGTTGAAAAGAAAGACTGAACGCAACAAGGCCACGATTAAATCCTGTACCTCCATCTCCATACCCAGGGCAAGAAGGGGCAAGATTCTTGCTCCAAAGAGCATGAGTGGCCTTTCCCCTAAAGAACTGCTGAAGGTAGCAGCTCTCATGCTTCCCATTTTTGGCTGGCTTTGCTCAGTCTTTGCAGAATTCCTCAGATGTCAGAGGTTTGTGCCTTCTCCTACTTCCTGCAGTCTAAACTGCTCTTTCAAGTTCATGCTCACAGCTTCAGGCACTGCCCCATCCAAGGCACACTTCCTGGCCTCACAGGCTTTCCTGACCCTTCATCTCTCACATTCTGTGTGCCTGTTCAGCCATCAACACATGCATGACACCACCATAGTTAGGTCCTTTGCATCGTGGCTGCTTTCTCAGTGGCTGTTTGGTTAAGCACTGTCAACAAAATCCCAGGTAGTCAATTTCCCACATGATCTTTCTCCAGTAGAGTGCCCTGGGTCTCTCTTTTCAAAGCAAATCTTCCATTTTCTCACCCTGAAATCTGCAAATGGGTAGGCACTGGGACTCTACTATAAATGCAAGGCATTCTTTATATTGTCCCAATGTGAAATTTTTTTTTTTTTTTGGTACTGGCCATCAAACTTGGGTCCTTGTGCTTGTGAGGCAGGCAGCAGAACCACTGAGCTAAATCCCTGGCCCTTGGCTTCTTTTTAATACTAATTTTTCAGTGACAAAGCTCTCCTCTTCTCTAAGTTTGCAGTTTCCAATTTTATTGGAGTTCCTTTCTAGTTCAACGTATCTTTTAAACTTATTCAGCTGTGCCATTTGCACTTGCTTCTCAATGTAAAGCCAAAATAAAAAAATGCTCACAGGCATTACCCAGGCTACAACCTCAACATAAAGCTGTTTTGAAATTTCCCTTGTCATACTATTCAGTTCACTTCCCTTAAGCTCAGTCTCTTGCGATGTCTGAGAACATGAGCAAAATGTAGACAAATTTCCAGCCAGAATGTAACACACTTTACCCAGAGTCCTAATGCCAGTGGAGTGCATGTTCCAAAACCTGAGCCTGGTTTTTACCATCTGCCTTTTTATTGGTGTTTTGGATTTCTAAGCTCTGACCATTACTCTGTAGCAGCTTACAACCTTCTAGGGCTTCTTCAGCAAGTATCTTCAAACGTGTCCAAATTCTTCCCAGAACCACTTCAAAAGTCTTCTGAACCACACAGTCAGGTAGCATCACAACAACATTCCTCTTCTTAGGTACTAGGATTGGTCTTACTCACTGTACTCATCACTGAGTCACAAAACCTGACTAGTGTAGTTGGAAGGAGCAGATGTTTATTTTGCCTCACAGTTTGTAGAGGTTTCAGTCCTTGCATGGGTGGTGGCATGGTGGAAGGGCCTGAGGTGGAGGAAATCTGCTCATGGCATGGCAGTAGGGAGCAGAAGAAAATCAGGCAGGGGCCCGCAGGAAGACATCTACTTGCATGTCCTGCCCCTATAGACTCGTCTCACCTCCTAACGGCAAGTCACTCATAATCCAATCACCTTCCAAAAGCCCCACCTTTGAGCTCATGTGGCTTTGGGAAACCATCTTGATATAAACCAGGACAGGCAGGAAGCAACACAGATAATTATTAGAGATGTACAAATTCCCCGAACACAAATTTCAATATTAGGTATCACAAATATACACTAATGGAAAATAAATTGATAAAAGAAAGGACCACGAGTCTTAGAATTTCATTTTGCTGATAAGAACCTTCTTGTTTTTCCTTTCCAGTCTTTTAGTTTTGCACACCAAAGCCAGGCCTTTGAGTATCCAAGGTCAGCTCTCTATTACTGAGGGCACACTCAGCCCTTACCAGGGCATTGCTGATGAGGGACTGGACACAACCACTAATCTAGATTGAAATTAGTAGAACATGGGAAGTAACTTGTGGTCCACATCATGTAGCTGAGATGAGTAAGTGCACAAACAAATTTCAAAGGCATAGTTTCAGGAATATTTTAGAAAGGAAATGCACTGAGCACCGTCCTTCTGCAAGATGCATGACATTAGTTATGAAGTAATGCTTCACTAAGTAAGTAACCACTGATGTAAAACTAGAAAATGGAACAATGGGGACAAAACAGAAAACCCAGAGAATATATTAAAAAAAACAGTACAGGAACACATTGTAAGCAATTTGGGGAAGAAACAGTAAAATTCTCTCTTATTTTCCATCATGAAACAAATTCTAAAATGGTCCTTATACTATCTGACCCCTTCCTGCCAGAGACTCTCAGCTCATCACCCACATCACCAGCTCCCCATGCTTCTGTTATCTTCAGTGGTCTGGAGATCCCTCAGCCAGTGGATCAACCCTGTCCTACAGTGGGGGGTGGGAATGACCAGAGGTACTGAGGGCTGGAAGTCTGTGTGGCTGTTGCTGCTCATCCCTGACCTCATTGCCCTTAGCCCCAGCTTCCAAAGCAGTTTGGTTCCCAAATCACAACCAAATTCCCCAGGGCTGGACAGCCACACTAGGGCTCTGGGTGAGATACTGTTGAGAGGGTAGCATCCCCATTATGCCTAGATACTTGCTCTGAGGGAGCTTCTGGTCTCTTTCACCATCCGGTACTTCCTTTTGAGTAGTTTATTCTGGTGCCTGGTGAGATCTTTCCTGGACTCTACCATATGTGAAGGAGCCATCCCCACCTGCCATCGTTCCTTCTCAAGTATCACAGCTACCAAGTGTGTTCCTCTTCTTATACTGCTGAGTCTGGGAAATCTAGTTCCTGAGTGAGTAACACAGGGAACTGCAAGTTATTTCTGTACTAATATGATAAAAATTTTCTGAAAGGATTCATTGCCTTAATTTTGCAATGAGATCATAAAATTACTGCACTGAAACTATTAATAATTATCTATATTTTCTATGGTTATTAAATATGTTTAATGTAAAATTGTAAGAGCATAAATAAAGTTAAACAGATATCAGATTTGGAGAACAATATTATGGTGATTTTTCTGTATACCAACAGTAAAAGAAAAGTGTCTCCAAACAAAACCAGCAAGAGAAACAGAAAGAGAAATGCCAAACACAGATAAGGACATTTACAGTGTACCAAAAATGTACATATGGACACAAAATGGATCGAGAATAATCATGTAATTCACCATATTCACAGGGAAACAGAGGTACATACAGGAAATCACTTATGGGATCACTTATGTGAAGTAGGCCTTTGGAGAACACATTTTTCAATACACATAAATGTTCTCACATTATTGATAACATTTTCATCTACATTTGCACTTCTCGGTCTGGATCCCAAGGAGTATGGCAGAGACATGAAGATAAACTCCCTCACCAGGATGCTGATTGGACTGGAAAAATGGGAAACCACAAGTAGCCCAGGAAACACCTGTATGAGGACATAGGGACCCAGGAAACAACCTGGCAGGCTACAGGTGGGGGAAGGAGAAGCAATGTGATCCCCAAATCGCCAGATTTCACTCCATGGCACAAAGCTAGCTGCAGATCTGCCCATGTGGTGTGAGCACCATGATGGAGACAGAGATGCTCAGACACAGACTGCAGGGCTCCTGGAGTTTTTAGCTCCACATTTTGGGAAGGTGTGATTATGATAACCTGGCACTATTCCTTCTACTTTCTACATGTTAAGAAAGGAAATGAATTAGATTCATAACAGTAAATGGTCAATACATTATTTCTAGAAACCTCACCATACTTTGCAACAGCAGGACTAGGAACTGCATTTGCTCTCTGAGTTGACGTGACTGAGCAAAAACAACACTGAGAATTTTCTTCCTCCCTAAACCCAGCTCCACTGAGAGAATTTTGCTCTGTATGTGGAGAAGTGGGGCTCTAAGTACTATGGTGATTCAAAGTACCTGAAAAATCATGAAACAAGAGCATCAAAGGACAACAGGCAAGGATACTGACCAGGATGAGTGAGTTGAACAAGAGTCCCAGCCTCTCCTCAGCTCTGAAGCCAAGGTATAAGATTTAGTGACTGGGTACTGAGTCAAAACTGACACAGGAGGGAAGTCATTTATTTTTGAGATTTCCCACTTAACCATATCTGACACTGCTCTCTCTCTCTCCTCTGAAGCCTGGTCTCCCACTAGGGTGGGCACCACAATTCTCTCTAGGGAGCTCAGTGCAACACACAATCCAAGGTACTTTGGCTATGGGGCTGCTACTCTGGAAGCCAAACTCTCTTCCTACTCACAGATTCCTTCCTGGAAGCTGCCTGCCTCCCTTGTTGCCTTCCTTCTTGCATCCAGGACTCCTGAGCCCTATTGTGTGCTGCCCTAGAGTGATCACCCTGGAAGGGCACTTGCTTGGGCTTTCTAGGAACTGTGACCTCAGGCCCAGCCTCAGGGTGAGGGCAACTTGCTGTTTCCGTGGGATTCTGTCCAACAGGTATGATGCTGTTAGTACAAGTGTCTACCACTCTGCCAGGTTCCTTTCTGAGGACTCTCTCTATTCCCATGGCTCTCCAGCATTGGCTCCTCCCTTCCCCTTTTGTGTGAAGATTTGTGGTCAGCTCAGACTGTCTTTGTGACTGGCTCAGGCCAAGGCATAATAAGAAAAAATCACGTTTAAATTTAAGGCACAGAAAAGGCCTTAATGGTTTTCAATAGAGTTAGAAATAGGATTCTTCTTCAGACAACACCATACAGCAAAATGACCTAGAGCAGTGGTGGAGCCTTTGGTACATGTGCCACAGTAGGCTGTTTCTATCATTGAAAGCTCTGGAAGATTTGACGTCAATAGCCTTGGGGATTGGGCCTCTGACATTAAAATTGATTGCCTAGTTCTTAGCGCAGGGCAGTTAAATCAGAGTCAGTGTCTTTAAAGACTTCTAGGTGATTCCACAGACAGCCTTCTCTGGGAGCCCCTGGCTTGAAGGGAAAGTTGACTGGGTTTGTATTACAGCTCTCCCAGGGCATGGTGATGACTGCAAGGCTTTTCTTTCCCTCCATTTCCTCACTGGTAAAACGGTGCATAAATTGCAGCTCTGAAATTATGTTTAATTCCACAAACTACTCACATAGGGCCCAAGATTTAGAGACACATGAAACCTCATAGAGTCCTAGAATCACTGAAAGGAATAGCTATTTAGTCATAGAGAACAGATTTTTCAAGACATCAGAACTTTCATAACAGAACAGACATTGAATTGAAAGTAATGCACACAAGATTTAGAGCTAGGTTCCATTAATCTTTAAGTGCTGTGCAGAAGAAATGCGCATCACAGCACATTACAGTGGGGAATGCATATTGTTTTCCTTTTCCTTTCTTGCTTCGGTGTATGAAATACTTATCTGCCAATGCGAAGCAGGAGCTCTACCCAGAGCTGCACCTCCAATCCATCCACCTTCCGTCGGAATGAGCGGAATTCATTCCAGAGCTGCCCCAGAACAATCACCCTGAGTACTTTTTCAGGAGAGTCAGCGCACAGTGCACTTTGTTAGGAAGGATCTCATGAAGAATACATGGGATATTTAGAGAGGGTTGATTATCAACAGACTACTATGGTTTCAGCTGATCAATGAGGTGTTTGTCTATCAGATCTCCATCTCAATTATGTGCTTATCCTTGTCTTACCACTTATATGTGGCCATCATTGACCTGAGTAGGGAGAGGATGAAATTACATATCTCCATCTCTGAGCCTTCACCCTTACACAGAGTGAGCACACAGTATGTGCTCACTTCACTTCCCCCACAGAAAACAGAGGCTCTGTAATGCCAGTCACCACCACCAGGTGCCCAATTTCATGAAGACATAAGAAAAGCACAACAGTTGAGTCTCACCCCGAGGTTTGATCAGAGGCCCAGAAGGCACTGCTCTTAGGGTCTGACAGGAGGGAACAGCAATACATCACACCTTCTACAGAGCATGGGGGAGAACCATCCCCCAGCTCAGGTCGCTCTTGTCAGGATCGTGGCTTAAATCACTAGAAATACTTAAAACACTTTTAAAACCTTATTCATTCCTTTCTGGGGCATTAAGCAAGTCTTCCTTCTCTCTGCTTAGGAATTATTTCTTTTGTGAAAATTACTATGGGGGAATCTTCATAAAACTAAGAGTACATTTGCTAGGTGATCCAATAATCCAACATCTGGTTGTATTTACAAAGATGTGAACCTGGATGTCAAAGCAGTACCTGCACTCTCATGTTCAGCACAGCGTTATTCAGAACAGCCTCGATGTAGAATCAACTGAATCAATCATCAACTGATAAATGTCTAAAATACAGTGAGAGTTATATGTAATGGATGGAATATAATCACAAAATGGTTAAAAACATCATTTATTAAAATGTGGATGGAAATAGAGATTTTTATGTCATATAAAATAAGCTAGGCACTAAAACACACATACTACATGCCTCACAGATGTCTGGAATCTGCAATAGATGTTCACATGGCAGCTGAGGGTAGAATGGTGGTTATCAGAGGCCGGGGAGAGCTGGGGGAGAAGGAGCAGAGAAATAGTGATCACTGGGTGCTGAGTCACACATGGAAGTCAGAGTTTTTGCTGTGCTTTTGGAGAGTAGGGTGAGCACAGATATCAGTCATTCACTGAAGATGTCAAAAAGCTGGAGGAATGTGGGTTAAAAGTTTTTACCATAAAGCAATGCTAAATGTTGCAGGATACAGGTATGTGTACTATGTAGAAACTCACTTTAACATATCACAATGTAATCATGTATCAGAATATCATATGGTACCAAATCAATAGAATTTTATGCTTCACTTCAAAACATAATTTAAATGTTTTTTAACATTTAATGTTTGAAGGTTAAAAATGTTTTTTTCTTTCTGGAAAAATAAAGAATAGTTTTCTTCGGAACACCTCTGGTTGTACTTATGGCCAGGCTGGCCTTCAGGTATAAGCAATAAGCAGCACCTCCTACCCTCTGAAGTAGTGAGCTCCAGCTGATGTGACCATGGGTCATAGACGTTGGAGCTTGAACTAAAGAGACTCATTGGCTCACCACTTTGAAGGCAAGAAATGCGAGGTCCAGGCACAGGGGCAGGTTTGGTCTCTTGCAAGGCCTCTGGCCTTGGATTGCCGACAGTGCTCTGCTGCCTTTTCATGTGGCACACATTGTAGCTGTCCTTTTGTACACTTTATGCATAAAGTGCATAAAGACCCTGGACCTGATGGGTTAGGGTCTATTTAACTATCTCTCATTTACCCCAGTTACATCTTTCAATATCCATGTCCAATACAGTCATACCATCAACTATGAGAGTTTATGGATCAAGCTACAAATTTTCCGGGAGCTCAGTTCAGCCCTTTAAACCCTTTCCCTCTAATGTTTCCTACAGCTTGTGCCAGCACCTGAATTTCCATGCTTGGGTCCCCGGTTCCCTAGATGGGGCTCTGATCTCTTGACCAGGGGGCCTGGGACCTCCTCAGTGCTGGGCATAGTTATCTGTTCCACTATCATCTCCACTTTCCCTGAAAGCAGCTCATAGCCTGCTGTGGTGTCCCTCAAAATATGATTCCTCAGTGCTGCAGTGTTGGAAGGTGGGGCTTTGTGGTTTAGCAGGGTTCAAGATACAAGGTAAGTATACGAAAATCAACTGCAAACCATTTTTACTTACTGGTAATTAAAACAAAATTAGGAAACAGTTCCATTTATATTAGCATCAAAAAATAGAAACAAGTGGGTATGAGTCTAATGAAACAAATGAAAGATTGTTAATTCAAAAACTGAAGAACTTTACTGAAAGAAATTGAAGTTGATCTAAACTAGCAGACCAGAGCCTGTTGGTCTAAACTGAGCTTCTCACCTGATTGTGATGCAAGAGGGCCAGAAAACACAAGTTGGAAAGAGTGACCTGAAATATCTTTCTCTGGTTTCCAGTATCTTGAGATATTATGACTGTTTGTAAAGGAAGCAGCAGAAACAACTGTTTGTACACCAGACACCTCTGTAGTAGGTTCCAGTCTCCTTCCTATTCTAGGACACAAGGCTGAAGAAAGACTCAAAGACAAAGAAACAGAAATGGGGAGCCAGGATGGCCAGGGCTGAGCAACCAGCAAAGGCCCTGCTCAGTCCAAGCCACTGATTTTTTAACTGGTAATCACCTGGGGTAAAGACAAACTGTGTGAGGATGGGATGACAAGTAAGCATATACAGTCATGCAGTTACTATGGATATGAATGCAGGTAAGACTTGTAAAGGGAAAAGACAAAGCACTCTTGAATTAGGAATGGGACAGACAAAATATATGGTTGTGATTAGATCTTTGTCCTTCTAGTCAAGAAGGTTTTAGTTGTGGGAATGGAATTTGGGTGTGAGTTACTCTGACCTCAGCTACTGTTATTGTACTGAGCCCCACAGCTTCACAGCCATTGCTCTGGTCTCAGCTGTGGCTGTTAGCAGGTAGGTCATGCTAACCTGTGTGCTACTGCAGTGCTTCTGAGCTGCTTCCAGAAGTCATGTAAGCTCCAGTCAGACTCGCTTCTTAAAATGAGCAAAGTGAGGGGTTAATTCTTTACAAGCTGCACTGCCTATAGCCTGCCCTGGGCATAATCAATATTGCAGTCTCCTGCACTTTTACAAGTATTAGGTATGGCTATTTTTTTCACTACCTTTGTAGAGCTGCATTTGGTCCATGGAGTAAAAAAATATTGACTGTTGGTCTCTTTACAGAAAAGTTAGTCATCACTGATGTAAAGAACTTGATATTTAGAAATCTAAAGCCTCAGAAGCAGGCCACATTGGCTCATCAGGTGATTCTTGTAGCCATTTGTGGCCACCTGGAGCAGGTGATTCTTCTGAAGTCCCTTGAATCCTTCTACCTTTTCCAGAGGCAATCCCAGACAATCGCCACAATGATTCCTGCTGCTGCTGCCTTGTCAGGATAATCCAGGTATCTTCTCTAGGTGACCTGACTTGGATATCTCTGCCTTGTTAAGCAGATCCATGCTCATGTCCTTTGCAGCACAACTTTTGGAATTTTGAGAGCCTAACCTTACCTGCCCAGATCAATCACATCCCAGAGTTCCTGAACTAAAGTGGCCAAGAATAATGTTCCTATAAACAGA
The DNA here is from genome assembly GCF_012274545.1 of Fukomys damarensis. Classification (NCBI taxonomy): domain Eukaryota; kingdom Metazoa; phylum Chordata; class Mammalia; order Rodentia; family Bathyergidae; genus Fukomys; species Fukomys damarensis. The sequence continues at coordinate 71,216,742 of NW_022900913.1, read as the reverse complement.
GAGACAACAAAGAGCTTTCTCTTTTCTTCTTTTCTCCTCTTTCTCCTCTCTTTACCTGAGCACAAAAAGAACAGATGATGTGATCATCCCATGAGATGGCAGCAACCAAGAAGCTGAGAGAAGAGGCGCTGGATGGAAGCTACCTTTGCAGCACCTGAATCTTGGACTTGTAACCTCCAGCACTATATATTATGTATTTCTGATGTTATAGTCACTCAGGCTGTGTTTGTTTTTGTTGTTGTTACTACAGCCAGAGCATGTTAATACAACAAGAAAGAAAAAATTCTCAAATTGCTTAGCTTGATTGATAAATTCATTAACATTTGAACTAATTAACAGGAAAATCATTTGCTATGGATTGGATAAGAATTCAGTGTGTCCCTCAAGAGTTTATGTGTTGACATTTCGTTACAATTTTTGGAAGTATGGAAGGGGTTGAAGGGAGTGCCATTCTTCTGTTGGGCATCTTGCCTAAAGAATTAAAAGAATCCTATCACAGTGATATATGGTCATCCATGTTTATAGCGGTACAGTTTGTAATGGCTAAAACTTGGAAACAACCCAATTGCCTGTCAACTGGAGACTGGATAAGGATGTGTGTGTGTGTGTGTGTGTGTGTGTGTGTGTGTGTGTGTGTGTTTTATAAAATGGAATACTACTCAGCAATAAAGAATGAGAAACTAGACAGATTTATAGCTAAGTGCATGCACATTGACACCATACTCTTAAGTGAAATTAATGTTACACATGTGTAAATACTGAATAGTTTCTCTGGTGTGAAAAAGTGAAAGTGTAAATAGGATCAAAATGTGTAATTGATGCTGTGTAATAGGAAGAAAAGTCTAAAAGAGTAGAGGAATTAGGAGGGGTAGGGGAAAGGGAAAAAGGGAAAAGAAAAAAATATGTGAAAAGAAAAAACATGGCAACAGGGAAGGGTATCTTTGTAAACCGGGAATGGTGGAGGGGAGGGCTGGGGAATGGGGGAAAATAAGAAACTGATAAGTTGTGTAGAGGTACAAGATCCCAATGATGAATGTAACTGTATTGTATACCTAATATGTACCAATAAACTTAATAAAGATTTAAAAAATGGTGAATGTTTTAATTTTGATAAATTTTATGATATTTTTCAAAGGAACAACAATGACAAAATTTTGCACTGAAGCCTTAATGGGTAAAGGTCTTGATGACTGCAAATTCTCAAATTGTTTAAATTAAGATGTGTTATGTACATGTACCAATCCACACCAGAAATGGAAACATTATGTACTACAAACATGGACTAATCAAAAGTTTAAAACTGTGGATGTGGTATGGGATGTATATGTGTGCATGAATGTGTGTTTACAGGGAAAGAATGCAAAGAAAGATAAATTTGCATGGTTCAACAATCTGGGTTGGAGATTGCAATCTTTTAGAGATTGGGACCTTTCACTCCAACCTCTTCTTGACCTAAAGGATTGTATTGAGCAGTCTGCTATTATTCTGATGGATTTTCCTTTATATGTGATTTGTTTCTTTTCTTGAACAGATTTTAATATTTTGTTCTTGCATTTTATTTCTAGAATCTTGACTATTTTATGCTTTAGTGCAGTTTTTCTGATCATGGCTAATATATGTAATATATGTCTCACTTATCTGCAGTCAAATTGATAGATAGAATAGGTAAAGAATTAAAATTTAATCCCATAAAACAATGATCACCAGAAAAGTATGCAAATGAAAGCTAAAGCTTTAGGGATGTTATGGATTTTGTTTTGTTTTTGTTTTTGTACCAGGGATTGGTTTTCTTTTTCAATTGGATCTTTTTCTGGATTTGGTATCAGAATGATGTTGGTTTCCAGAAATGAGTTTGGAATCACTCTATTCCTTTCAATTTTATTGAGGGAGGCTGGGGGTTTAGCTCAGTGGTGCCTCCACCTGCCTCATAAGCACAAGGTCCTGAAATCAATCCCTGGTACAAAAACAAAAACAAATCCGTTTTATTGAGGAGTCAGAGGAGTATTGATCAATAACATCTCTAAAGCTTTAGTAGAATTCAGCAGTGACTCCAGGTCCTGGGCTTTTTTCAGCTGGTAGGTTTTTTTTTTTTTTATTAATGCCTCAGTTGCATTTCTTGTTCTTAAATTGATCAGTACTTTTGTGTCTTCTTGGGTTAAGTTTGATAAAGCATCTGCTATTTCTTCAAGTTTCCCCAATTAGTTGGAATACAATTTTTCATATAGTTATTTACTAACTATATTATGAATTTTGACAGTGTCTATTGTGATTTCACCTTTTTCTTTTCTGACTGGATGGATATGAGTCTTTACTCACTTTCTTTTGGAAAGTTTGACTAAGGATTTATTTATTTTCTTTATTCTTTCAGAACAGCTCTGATTGATTCTTCGTATTGCTTTTACACTATCAATTTTATTGGTTTCCACTTGAATCTTTATGATTTCCCTCCTTTATTTTGTTTTGGGATTGGATTGTATCCCAAGTTCTTAAGGTTATTTATTTGAGCTCATTCTGTTTTCCTACTGTGATCACTGATTGTGATTAACTTTCTTAGAACTTCTTTCAATGTATCCCATAGATTTTACAGGCAGAGTCATTAACTTCTAGAAATTTTATACTTTCTTCCTTAATTTCTTCTGACTCACTGGATGTTCATGAATGTATTACTATATGTCCAAGTGCTTCTTAAATTTGTGTGGTTTCTTCTGTGGTTCCTTGGTTTCTATTTTCATTGCACAGTGGTCTGATAGTAAACATAGGGTGATTTCAATTATTTTGTATTTGTTTAAGCAGGCTTTGCAGACTAGAATGTGATGTATTTTGTATAAAGTACCATGTATTGCAGAGAAGAATGTATATTCTATTGTAATAAGGTAGAATATTTTGTAGCTATCAAGTCCATATGTTCCAGGGTGTGGCTCAGCTCTAATTTCTAACTGATTTTTTTTTGCTTAGCTGACCTATCTCATTGTGAAAGTAGGGAATTAGATCCCCTATTAAGATTGTGTTAGTATTTATTTAATCTTTCATGTTCAGCAGTATTTGTTTGATGAAGATAGGTGCTCCAGTATCTGGTGCTTAAATATTTAAAATCATCTCTTCATGTTGGATTGTTCCCTTGTCTAATATGTAGTGAGTTTCTTTGTCTCTTCTGATCAGTTTTAGCTTAATGTTTACATCATCTGAGATTAAAATCATTATACCTGATTGCTTCCGGGGTCCAGGGACAGGAAATATTGCTTTCCATCCTTTGTTTTTAGTTCACAAATTTTTTTGATAAGTAAATGAAACAAATTGATAGATTCCTTTTTTTAGTGGTAGAAAAGCTATTTTATTTTTAAAATTAATTTTATTTGTACATTTTAGATATACATAATGATCACATTCATCATAGAGAATTTGCACCTGTGCATATCTTGATTCCTCTTTTTTCCCAATCTTCTCCCCTCTATTCACTCCCTCTCCCCCTCCTTATTTACACAAGTTTGTTTCCATTTTTCCTTCTATTCTCCTTTTTCTTTTCCTTTCCCCCTTTTCCCATTCTCCTGCCTTGTTCCCCCTCTCATTTGAATTTTTTTTTCTATTTCCCAATATGTATATATTATACATTTTGGTTCTTATTTACCTTTTGGTTTCTCAGCCTAGAGAAATATATGTGTCCAATTCATTTCACTTGTGAGTATGGTCTCAAGGTGCCTTCATTTACCTAGAAATGTCTAATGTTTATCCTTCTTTATGGCAGAGTAGTGCTCCATTGTCAAAGGACTAATATCTAGAATTTATACAAAAATCAAAAAAATGAGATCTCCCAAACTTAATGACCAAATTTAAAAATGGGCATTGGTATTAATAGACATGTCTCTGTGATGAAGCACAAACAGTAAATAAATATATTAAAAATGTTCACCATGACTGGTCATTTGAGAGATGTAAATTAAAATAATGCTGGATTCCACCTCACTCCAGAAAGGAAAGCTATTAGCAAGAAATCAAACAACAACAAATGCTGATGGGATTGTGAGGAAAAATGAACCCCTCTTCACTGTTGGTCGGAGTGCAGACCAGTACAACCACTGTGGAAATCAGTTTAGAAATTCCTCAAAAAACTGAAACTAGAGGTTCCATTTGATCCACTTATTTCCTTTTTTTGGTATCTTCCTGAAATAATTAAAAGCATCATATCACAGTGGCATATGCATACCCATGCTTATATTGGCACAGTTACTAATAGCTAAATTTTGGAAACAGCCAAAGTGTCCATCAACAGTTGAATGGATAAAGAAAATATGCTTTTTTCAGGCTACTACATTCTGTTTTGTGATCCAATTTGCCAATCTGCCTTATTTAATTAACATTGAGAGATGTTACTGAGAGGTGTTGATTAATTGCCATAATTATACTTTTTCTCCGTTGGTGACTCCTTTATATTTCTTTTTTTATCATTTTGCATTGTTGTTCATCCATTGAATATGCCTGATGTTTTATTTCCATCTGGGATTTGTCTTCATTGCTGTCATCATTTCTGTCTACAGTATTCTTGAGTATTTTTGAATTGCTGGTTTACTATGCATAAATATTTTGAGTTGGTCTTTTTTATGACATGTCTGCAGTTCTTCAATTATTTTGAAGGAAAGAGTCCCAGATATGTCTATCTGAGTTGGAAATTGTTTGCTTTATGCAATTCTGGCATTTAAACTTTGTGTTGAGAAGTCTACTGGAATTCTAATGAGTTTAATTTTTTATGTGATTTTTTTGTTTTGTTTTTTGTATGTGCTTTTAAAATTGTTTTTTATTTGGAAATGAATTATGGAATGTTATATCATTGTTTTTGTGGTACTTTGGTTTGAACAAAAGCCTCCTGATTTCCAAGCTTGAATGTGTGATTGTCTAGCCTGAGAATGCATCTGGGCCAGCATGCCTGACTACACCAGTTTTCGTTTTTGTTTTTCAGAAATTTCATGACCCTGAATCAAAGAATTATACTTTGTGTGCTAATTTGTTCTTCCCTTCTGTCCTCCCTTGTGATTCTCTAATCTGTCTTGTGTTTCTGTGACTTTTCCTCTTCTTGGTCATTCATGTCTGTAAAACACCACAGTAGCTGTGTGCTGTGTGGGCTATTTCCTCTCAGCCACTGCCATGTTGCGGCCTGGTTGCTGTATGTTAGAGCTTTTTCCCTTCATAGTACAGCAACAGTTGTGTGCCCAAGGTGGTTGAGTCACCTCTCTTTTATTTACTGTGAATAACAGCCAGAAACATACGTGTTTCTCCATCTCTGCCTTTAATATTAAGGGATTTTACACTGGGTATGGAAATGCTGGTCCAGATGGAACTATGTTTTGCTTCTGGAGTATTCATCAGGGTATTCTGCAGTGTGTCTGTAACTATTTCACATTCCTACCTAATTAAGTTACATATTTTCTTATAATTATAAAGTCGTATTATGAATAGAGCTATTGGACAATGCAAGCAAAAGGAAAAATACTTAATTCCAGTGCCTAAGAGTAATAACAATTTACATGTTGTCATAACACCTTTCTTTTCCACCCATTTCTTTTTTTGTGTAGTGGATAGGAAACATTAGTTTGAATTGTCCACTGTTGAAGGATTATCACTCATCAAACCTCATCAAAATGTTCTGTAGTGCAACTTATCAAATACGTAGTCTTAAACAAACTAGAACCTGAGTACCTCAGGCATAATTGCAGATTTGGCCTCTGCTTGCTCACAGAACAGGTCTCTACAGGTGTCTGCTGTGCTTTGGCCCTTCAGTCAGTGCCCACTCCCCTGGTGCCAATGAGCAAACAACTACAGCCTCTCTCTCACCACATAATTCAGTCAGTGAAGCCACAGAGTGAGTGAAGAGCTGCGTTTGGTTAGGATGGCTGGAGAAGACAAGGGAAATTTCTTGTTCATTAAAATACACGTACAGGGTTACCTCTTAGGAAGAAACTTCGTCCCAACCGAGGCTTGGGCTAACTGCTCCTAACCACGTTTGGCTGTTTAAATCCAGGGCCATAAATCCAGGGCCATGGATGGACTTCAAGGGTTCAATAAACCCTAAGCTGATCACACCACTAATGTGGGGTGGATTTTCCTGAGAAGGTGACTAATTTGATTATCTTCTACTGGGCTCCACAAGCCTTGCCTGGGGTAGATTTTTATTCCGGGCAAAGGAGTGAGCTTCTCTAGTAAGAAGTCACCATGCCAGAAGCAGGCATCCCTTTCTTACCATAATCTAACAACCACAGTTTGGCCACTTCCTGAACAGGAAGAGTTGGAAGTTCTGGGCTCAACAAGGTTTCAAACCTCCATATTTGGAAGACCTGCCTTGAGTCTGACAGAATTTTTCACTGCCTTCTGCGTATGCAAGGAAGTCTGTGGGACCCATGTGAAAAATAGTCTCTGTGGAGTCCTTTCGTTCAAGATGGCTGCTCCTGGGTGCCTGCCTCCTGAGCCACTGTGAAGGGCCCAGGAGCCGCTAGCACCCCGCGTCTGCGCCATGAAGGGGAAGAGCCAGGGAGACTCCAGCCCGAGCGGGCCTGGCTCGTCGTCCGCAAAGCGGCAGCGGGAGCGCCAAGGGGAGGCCGAGGTGGGCACGCAGCGAGGTGTTCCCAAGGCCTCTGGCAGGCCCCCGAAATTGGGTGGGGGCGGGAGATCACCCTGCGAGCAGCGGATGCTCCTCGGCTCAGGAGCTGGCGGCATGTGGGTAACCCAGGCATTTCGGGCGTGTGGCTCCGCGCATCTCCACCGCCAAACTTGCAGGTCCTGGATCTGCAGCCGTGCAGGGGTACAAGACGCTGAGCCCTGAGCCCTGTGCTGCTTGTGGAGCTCCTCGAGAAGGCTGTTCCATCAATTAGAGCGCTTCGGGGCGAGATCTAACGGCACCTGTTGCACACTACAGAGCTGGGGGTGTGGCCTACGCAAACTTCTGGCACCCGCAGGATGCGCGAAGGCAGCCCGCTGCTGCTGTAGGGCCACCGCTCAAGGTGTGCGCCAGAGAGGGCTGGAGCAGCCAGAGAAACAGCAGCAGCAGCAGCACCGCAGCCACCACGCCACCCCCGGGACCTCCCGCGCCCGCCGACCCTCTCAGCTACCTGCAGCTGGACTACTATGGTCTGTATGAGGACCGCAGGAACCCCTACGGCTATCCGGCCATGAGTGAAGAGGACTTGATGCTCGAGGACAACCAGTGAGGTACTCTAACCCTGTTTATCGGGAATGTGAGACACAGCGTGTCCGAGGTGGAGCTGCGCATTGAGAAGTACTGCATCACTGAGAAAGTGGTCATCAAGAGGCCTCCTCAAGGACAGGGTGAGTCCTGTGCTTTTCTACAGTTCCAGAATCTGGACATGGCCCACAGGGCTAAGGTGGCTATGTCAGACTGGGTGATTGGCAGAAATCCCATAAAGATAGATTAAGGCAAGGCCAACCCCACAGCTCACCTCTGGGTGGGTCGTCTGGGACCCAGTACTTCACCGGTATCCCTGGCCTGGGAGTTCGATCATTTTAGAAACATTCAGACCATTGATCATATCAAAGGAGATACCTTTGCCTGCATCCAGTACAAGAGCCTGGATGCAGCCCAGGCTGCCTGTGCTAAAATGAGGGTCTTTCTTTTGGGTGGTCCAGACCACAGGCCGAGTGGATGTTGCCAAAGCAGAAGAGTCTCGGTATCCCCAGCAGTTCCAGCCCTCACTCCTCCCTGTGCACTATGAGCTTCTCACAGATGGATATATCCACCTGGCACGGAACCCTGGATGTGGACTCCACACCTTCTGTACTCAGACTGAGACTGGACCTTTTGGGAAGGCGACTGGACCAGCCCTGGTAAAAGTTCTGACTGCTGAAACAGCCTGGAGGGTTATAATCGCTCAGTGTGCAGCTGGAGTGGTGAACACTGGGGAAGAGAAGGAGACAGAGGCGTGCCCAAGACCTGGGAAAAAAGGCACAAGTAGAGGAACCTTTCCAGTGATTAGGGAAGGACAAGCCACTCTCCTTATGAGGAACAGAGCAGGACCAAGGGAGGTGGGCAGCAGTCTGACCACAGCTCAGACCATAGCCCTGATCACAACTGCAAAGAGAACCACCCTGGTGAAGGGACCAAGGAGACAAGCAGCAGCTCTCAGCAACAGCAGACATGGGGCTGAGGAGCAGAGCCACCACCACCACCACTAGGAAGCTCCAGTCTCTTCCCGGGGAAGAAGACTAGAGAGTGAGTGCAGTCATCAGACCACTGAGGTGGAGCCCAAGCCTCTCTTAAGAGCCAAAACATGAGACAAAAAGCTGAAGACTCAGAGTATGCTCAGAGGCTGCAGTTGGGTTGGAATGGGCTTTGAGTGTTGAAAAATAGCTGCTTCCCAACGTCTATGCATATCCTAGAGGGGGACCAGGGAGTCATCAGTGGTCTTCTCAAAGACCACACTTCTGGGAGCAAGCTGACCCAGCTGAAGATCACCAGCACGGTTGACTAGACCGACCCAAGCTGGATGAGGTCACATGAAGCAGGGGAACCCCTATGGCTACGCAGTGCTCCTAGCCAGCCAGGCAGCCCCCAGTAGGCCTGGCACTGAGGCAATGGCCACAGTGGAGCCAGGCCTGTAGAGGTGGCTTCTCAGGAACCTGGTCTCCTACTTGAGACAGAAGCAGGCTTCAGGGGCAGAGTCAGCACTGAGGACGTTGGGCAAGCTGGAAGCGAATGTGTGGTGATAGTTACAGTGAGAGACACTGCCTAGCCCAAACTCAAAAGCAGTTATGTTCAAATATGATTCCTTCTCTACCTGCTCCCTCCCTGGATTTGAATTATCTGCTGGATCAATTCGTTCATTTGGTGGGGATCAGAGTCTGTCCATCACTAAATTTGAGTTTGTAGATTTTGGGGGACTTTTTTGCAACAGTGACAAGAACCCCTGTTATGTTGACTTCTCTGAGATACTGTCTGCTATATTCTGTATTATTTTATTTTATTTTTTGACTAACTGTATGGAAAGTTGTAAGGCCTCTGTCAGAGGATGGGTTTCTGATGTGTTCAGTGTCCAAATTTAATCAAGTTTTTTCTTAAAAGAATGGAAGACTTCCCCAGTGCATGCCATGTGTCATGTTTCTGGCACTACTATGTCTAAAAGACCTGCTGTTTTTTGGTGGCTCTCAGCTATTAGACTGAGTCAGGACTCATACTCGTTTTTAGTCTTAGTTGATACTGGCACACGCAGCCCTGGGACCTTCTGTGTTCCAACTGGTTAGATACCCTGCCGAGGAATGGGTGAGCCTAAGGTCTGTGCCAACTGTTCCTGGTAGTTTCTGATTTGCTTTTCCCTGCCCATCAGTTCAATCTGTGGTTGTTGGACAAAGTGCCCAATTGTAAAATCTGTTCTTGTGCATGGGGGAGGAGCAGTGCAATAATGATGCCAAGAAGTCTTGGTGCCCGCACACTGTTCAGGATCCTTCTGTCATAGCCTGCCTTTCTAGCCTTACTTGGGATGGGGTCCTAGAGGCCATGGAGTGTTGGAGGCAGCCTACCTTGGTTAACTACTGAACCTTACTCAGAAGTCTGTGGTTTTTGACTCTTCCTTTGGTCATACAGGGCTGGTATGTCAATAAGATGGACCTGTGCCCAGTCACCAACCTAGAGCTCTGTGGAGAGCAACAAATGCCCAATTGAAGTACTTTTCACAGTGCTGTCACAGTGTGCAGTGGGTTAGGAAGATGTCCTTGGTAAGTGACCTAACAATTTCTTGCTCCAATAAAAGTAAGCAAGGAATGCTGAGAAATGGATTTTCTCTTTGAAAAAGAAAAAGAAAGAGTGAGTCTCTGTGACTCTGTGGGATAAACAGGTCCAGGAATCGAGGAAATGCTCTGGTGCTGCCAGCCATGGATGTTGCTAAAGTTTTGAGGGGAAAATCAGCCAGTAGGAGTGGGCTGTTGCTGTGCACAGCTGGCCTAGGCAGAAGGGTGGGATAGCTGGTGATCTTATCCTTCTGACAGGTCTCGGTCTTGTCTTCATGACAAAGATGTTACACCACAGAATTAGGAATCTGTCATGTGCCATTAGATCTTTGACAGATGACCTGTTCTTATACTTTGGTGGATTTGCTGGACCCAGGAAAAATTTGTGACATGGCTGTTAACTCATTTATTGTCCTTTTAATTCACCCAGTACTCTCAGTCAGAGGAAACACAGTGCTTCCAGTCCAGAACCTCTTCATCCTATGACCTTTATTAGGTCTATGATTGCATAGCCCTGTTTAGCGGTATGACCATTTTTGAGTAAAACATTGAATATGAGTTGCCTTTAAATATACCAATTAACATTTACACTGACAAATGTGCATTACAAAGTGGCATGGTACCTACCTCTGCAAATGCAAGGAAGGTATTGAGTACAAAAAAAAAAAAGTCTGACAGCTGCTCGTTTTCAAACTGTGTCAAAATCTAAGGTTCCACTGAGGACAGGGCAGGATGAATGGATAACAAGTCCCCCATTAAATCCTCCACCCCTTCTTCAGCCAAACAGTTCTACTTCTGTTTTGTGTAACAGTTTCATGCAAACATTTTTTTAAAGTGTTACTTGAAAAAAGTTTTTAGAAAAGTACTGAAAGTCAAAATCCCTCATTTGACACATGCACCACCACAGACTCAGAGAAATCACAACTTGGCGAAAGTCACAGAGCCAATGGGTCATGCAGAAATGGGCTCACAGTCATCTTGCTGAGCCTGGAGTTCTATACAGTTACTTCTCTCATATTCAGGAGAGATTACATATTCTTAAATCACCTCAGAAAAAATATGTAAAACTGTCATGCAACTCAATAATGTTCAACATGAGAAGTTAAAAGTTGCTCTCTAATAAACTGAGTTCTACAGTTATAAATATAGAAAGCATAGAAATTAATATGGGTTGTTAGAACAGGGAACTTGAAGGAGAACATCATAAGAATTGGTTTACTCATATCATTCAACAAATAAATTGTCCTTGTTTTGGGTTATGTAGAACAAAATTACAAATAAAAATAGATTTCTCTTTACCCTCTAGCATACATATAGCTGTTTCTCATCTGACTGGAGATATACAGAGATCTGGCTTAATTTGAATCTTAGTCCTGGCAGAAGTGCCAGGTGACGCAGCAGATGGACTTAAGTCTCTTTTTACTTCCCTCTTGCAGGGATGTGCTGGCAGCATGAAATCAGGTCTGCTGTCTCTGAAGTGAGCAGCTGCTGCTGGGACAGATGCCAGGTGCTTTTTCTTCCACTGACAAGTGTGTGACTAAGTGTGTGATCCCTGAAGCACTCACATGCCCACATCTGCCCATGACTTATGTCCTAGCAGCAAAGCTACAATGTTGATCCCGATCTATCTGACCTATAGTGTGAGTACAGAAGGACAGAGATCGTTTTATTCCACCTCACTGCAGTTCCAAGAAGAAAGATGATGCTATAACCCTTATATCCATGTTTTCTTCTACCTTGACTTGAAATAGCCTTAATCTAGGTGCATACATACATCAATGAATGCACGCAGCTAGCACAATTTTGAAAAGGAGAAGTTAAAAATGTGTATGAGGAAGCCCCAGGTCTTCTCTTTGGACTCTGCTTTCAGTGCTCATCCATCAGACCAGTTATTTCTATACTGTAAATATTTAAGTACCACATCTAGGTCAGTTACACTTACTGAATGAGTCAACAAGGTTCTCTTGAAAAATGAGAGCTACAGGAACTTCAAAAATTGTAAATTGGTTTCCTTTCTTTATATAAACACGTATTAGTGTGATCTTCACTTAGCATGTGTAAGTCAACTAACTAAACACAGTATTTCATCAGACTGACCTCTCCCCTGGGATCAAACCCATGCCCTCATGCTTGAGAGCCCAGTGCTCTACCACTGAGCGGCTTCCCCTGCCCAGTATTTCACTAAATGAACAATTAAATCAAATCAGAATTAAATCATAAATAGGAGATACAAAGGAAAGATGATACCATCACTAACCTCAACACGTTGGTTGAGCAACGTCAGGTTGCTCAACACGCTGTTGTTTGGAGAATGTGGATGAAATCCACTTTGAAACACCAAACTATGGTCAAGATGACTGCCACATGGATATTGTGGGACAGGTCTTGCACTAAGGGTGCTCAGTGATGGTCTGTATCGTCGTCTGCCCAACCGACATCTGGTTTGGACCACTTCTGGATTATCATAAACGCTGGGAAGATTGTAAAAGGCAAATACTCAGTATCATGAGCAAGTGTGCTCATTGCGGTAGATGGGTGAGTTAACAGAACATTCTTGAAACTTTAGGTACAAACAGTTACACGCTGTGCAGCACAAAAAGTTACACTGCTTGAACAGAAGCACTGATGTATTGGGCAAAAAAAAAAAATAGAAAAAAAAAAAAAAAGCAAGAAAAAAAAAAAAAAAGCAAGAAAAAAAAAAAAAAAGCAAGAAAAAAAAAAAAAAAGCAAGAAAAAAAAAAAAAAAGCAAGAAAAAAAAAAAAAAAGCAAGAAAAAAAAAAAAAAAGCAAGAAAAAAAAAAAAAAAGCAAGAAAAAAAAAAAAAAAGCAAGAAAAAAAAAAAAAAAGCAAGAAAAAAAAAAAAAAAGCAAGAAAAAAAAAAAAAAAGCAAGAAAAAAAAAAAAAAAGCAAGAAAAAAAAAAAAAAAGCAAGAAAAAAAAAAAAAAAGCAAGAAAAAAAAAAAAAAAGCAAGAAAAAAAAAAAAAAAGCAAGAAAAAAAAAAAAAAAGCAAGAAAAAAAAAAAAAAAGCAAGAAAAAAAAAAAAAAAGCAAGAAAAAAAAAAAAAAAGCAAGAAAAAAAAAAAAAAAAAAAGCAAGAAAAAAGAAAAAAGTTACTTATATATTGGGGTGTGTGTGTGTGGGGTGTGGGCACAACATAGGAAAACAGTATATTATACTCCTTACATTTATACAACTAAAAAATAAAAGTGAAACAAAAGTTAGAAGTCTTTGTATTTAGTTATCCAGGTTAGGGGTTTAAAAAACCATTTCTTAATATTTTCAAGTGGTTCCCTTCCTACCTGCATATACACTCCATTACCTGGCAGCAAAAAACTAATTCAGAGCAACCACTTCCAGGGAAGGAAATTGTGGGCTCAGTGATCACAAAGAACTAGGGCCACTCCTGGCTGGACACACGATGGAGGCATTGCAGGTGGGCCCAACTCTTCTGTCTTCCACCTGCACCTCACACTAATTCACACTAGTGAGCTGTACTTCTGCTCATCCCTGTGTGAATCTTTCTCTATATCACAAGTACAACTTTAGGTTGAGTAGAAGAAATACACAGCACAGTTGGTCTCCAGGCAGCCTCTAGTGATAACACCACAAACCACAGTCAAGGAAAGTTACTTTACCAAGGAACAGAATGTGCCCAGAGGAGCAATATTATGTTGTTATCTTCCAAACCTAAAGTTGGCAATAATTCTACTTAAATGAATGCCAACAGTCTGAAGTATAAAGCATCAAGAATAGCTGAATTACTGCATGAGAGTACCTAGATAAGATTACTAAAACCAAGCTGGACATGGTGGTACAAAGTTATAATCCCAGAACTCCAGAAGCTGAGGCAAGAGGATTGCCATGAGTTGCAGGCCAATGTAGGCTACATAGTGGTTCAAGGCCAGTCTGGACTACAAAGTGAGACCTTGTCTGAAAAACCCAAAAAGCAATAAAAGGTTTAAGAAATACAAACTTCCCCAGACTAACATTTTGAAGATAAGTTCAGTTACTAACTTTGTTTTCCAAAATTATTGTCTACTTAGCATTCATAACCTACTAATTTCATGAACTTGTCTCTAAACATTATGCTTTAGAGACAAATTAATGAACTTAACTTACTTTCTATTATTCTGTATTGACTTACTTGTTTAGTTCACTGAACAACACAATTATAGTATTGAATCCTTCTAGATAGAGTTGCTTGTATGTTTCCAATAGTACTTTAGTAGAATTTTCTTGAATTTTCATTTTACAGACCTCTGATTCCAGGTCTTTAATTCTGAGTTCCATTTGACTTCTCATGGAAGCGTTATTAGTCTCTTAATTGTTACAAATTTTCTTGAGATGCTGCTCGTGCCTAAAGCCGATCAAAGGATTATATTTTAAAAATAATTAAACCCCAATACAAAAGGTGATCAAAATACACATGGAAAGTTTCAGTTCAAAATTTTATTACAGTAAAAAATGCAATGCCATAAATCCACTTCAAAATACTTCCCCTCCCTTTGAACACCTCCTCTTGTAATTCTTGCCACTTTCTGAAGCAGTTCTGGAAGTCCTCTTTCAGGAGTATCTTTACAAGGTGTGATTGCAAACACAGTCAATGCTGCTGCTCACTGCCATCCAACTGGAAGGTAGACTCAGAATATTCTGAGGTGTCCTCATCAACCTTGGCCCCCAGATCTGGCACTATGTGACTAGATTAAACATTTTGAATCGGCTCAGGACAGCAAGACAGCCATGACAGCACAACTAAGGGTGCTAATGAAAGAAGATTCCAGAAGTGCTTCAGAAAGTGGCAAGAATGATGGGACAAGTATGATCAAAATAGGAGAGAGTATTGTGAGGGGGACGCAAGGCAGTGTTTTTTCATTGTGATAAAATTTTTAAAATACTTAAGACATTCATTGTATGTTTTGATCATAACTCATAGGTATTTGGTGTTATTTTCTTTAGTTTTGAGCAAATGATTCAAAAAGGAATTTTACATATGTGAAAAAGAGGCTGGAATTTATCATCAATACGATCTGCATTTAATCTGAATCACAAAAATTTTTATTTTTCTTTTTCTTCGTGGTGCTACGGATCCAACCCAGCACAAGGCAAGCACTCCACCGCTGAGCTCCAGCCTTATTTTGAATCATTCTTAGCAGTCATGCAATCTGATCATTCAAATAGAAACAATTCAAAAACTTAAAAACTGAACAAGGTGACAGCAATTTAAGAGTACTGTACAACTGTCACACCATAAGAGTTTCATGTGCATTTGTCTTGAAAAATCAAATGATTCTCTGATTAATCTCATTACTCTGACAGATCAATTTAGTTAACATGAAACAGAAATATTCAGTCAAAGACACAAGATGTCATCTTCCCTCTGGAAAACCCATAAGACAAAAGTTATAAGGGAAGTAGAAGAAATACATACAATGTAATCATTCAAAATATAATTTTCAGTGAAATTATTTAAGCACATTAAAGATAAGTAAATTAACCTGTACAACCAGATGGACTTCTTTTAATTTTTTCTACTAAATCCTGCATGACCCTTTCTCCAATCTCCTTATACTGATCTACTTGGCCATGTTCTACCACATTCTTTTCTATGTGACTTCTCAAGCTAACTACTTCTTCTTCCAACTTCTTTCCATTTTTTTTGCTAGAGTTTCACATTTCTATTTTATTTATTTTTTTTGGTACAGGGGATTGAACTCAGAATCTTGCACTTACAAGGCAGGGAGCAGCACCGCTGAGCTAAATCCCCAACACTCACATTTCTTTTGTATATTTTTCAGAGATAACAACTCCTGCTGGAGAAAATCATTGTTTTTACCCAGATGTAGACATCTGGACAATGCAGTTTCAAGTTTTGCTGTAAGATAATCAATGCGCATGAAAAGAATAACACCAGTTGGTAATGAAGGAAATAGGATGAAAATAGTCAGAATCAAAATGTCTGACATAAGGTTGGGGATTTAGCTCAATTTCACCACACCTGCCTCTCAAGCTCATAGTTTGCAGAGGTTTCAGTTCATAGTTGGCTGGCTCCAAGGCAGGGTGGCATGGCAGAGGGACATCACAGAGCAGACAAGCAGCAGCAGCAGCAGCAGCAGCAATAAAGCAGCAAGTGACAAGCCTCTTTCTGTCCCTTCCAGGCTACCCAGCTTTGGGATGGGGAGCACTCACACCCTTAATCCTAACATCATGTCCTTGTTCCCAAAACTATGCCAAACCAAGTAGTGGACCAATTTAGCAATCACACACCCTTAATCCCAGCATCACACACTCTAGATTCAGCCACCTCTGATAAAACCCCACCCAGGACCACGTGAGGTTTTGGGGACATCTAGAGACAAGCCACAGCAACATGTATCTGTGTAAAGGAGCTGCATGGGTTAAATTGCCATGACTTTAAGAAATCACTTAGTGGAAAGAGCTGCCTCACAGCTCCAATTCTGCACACACAATGCATCTTCTGGCCCTAATTTCCACATGGGACAGTAAAAACAACAGGAGACTTGGCTCTGCTTGGTCAACAGTTACATGCCTTTCATCATACATCAGCAAACTCTCACCAGACTTGTACATTAATCTCTGCACTGCTACATCTTTGAGCACCTGATAAGCACAAATGGCTGGAAAAAATTCTGAAACAACAATGCTAGTAGTGCTAGTTACTCTGTAAGATAAACAGCCATTTCTCCTGTTTTACTGACATCTTTTTCATTTTCTTACAGTCAAAGATAAATAAATGTTTCTTTGGGGGAAAAATTGCCTATGACTTAGGATCTATTCTTGATAAGAATATAACCAAGACCATCTGTCATGTAAAGGTACAAGATCCCAATAATGAATGTAACTGTACTGTATACCTAAACTGTACCAACAAACTCAATAAAATAAAAAATATAAATTACAATTAATTTATACTCTAAATCTCATGGAAAGGCTTTGATTCCAAGAAAAATTCAAAATTCTAGATCACATAATTAAATTTCCTGGAATTTTAAAAGTTATTAGAACATATTAGCTAGGACTCTGAATATCTAGTTATATATCAATGTCTACAACAGCACTGTTTCCAACAAAATGTGGAAATAACTTTCAGGTCCTTCAATGGATAACGATTAAACAAAATGTGGTATATATAAAATATTGACTTTAGACTATCACAATCTTTCCTATTAAAATATTACTGACAAAGTCATTCATTGCATAAATTCAACTACCTAATATAAAGTTAAGAGGACTTCACTACTAGTAGAGCAGGTAGTATTAATATGATTATGACAAATATTTTTATTAATGAGATTTTTCTTAAAATATTTTGCCTGAAATATTCCTATACACTACTAGAGAAATAAAAACTCCTTTTTGCTATTATAGAAATGAAAAAGACACTGACTTACCAAATTTGCCCTTAATGGGTTCTTCTGAAGCTGTTCAGTTTTCCCTGGTTGCGTATTTACTTTACACTTTAGCCTGGAATTTTCAAGTTCAAGCCTAAAACATTTTTTGGAAAATAACTATTTTCATGGGCCTATTTTTAAAAAGTAACATAATTTTGGATCATTTGAAAGAATACACAAAGTCTTAAAAATGGGGAAATGTAGATGATCTGGTAATTATCACTGTTCCCACTTGGTTGTAGATAATTTTTCTTCTGCAGTGTTGTGACTGAACCCAAGGCCTCATCTGTGAAGCACATGCTCGTACCATTGCACTATATTGACAGCCCTACCTTACACATTTCAAGTAACTGGATCAACGCTAGAATTTCACACAGTTTGATGGAGATTTATTGATTATCTAACATATTTCTCATACTTTATTGCTCACTTGCTTTGTAAAGGCTCAAGTTATTTTATACTGCTTTATATCATACTTTTGTAGACGTTCTTGCATCCTCTCAGCACGCCACAGTGCTTCTATGTGTGCATTCTGTTCATCTTCCAACTAAAAAAAAAACAAAACAAAAACCAAAAACTTTACTAAGGACCTGCCCACCATGAGTTTTCATGCTCCCATTGCACCAGAACACAGGCATAGGGCTCCACCTCCATAGTGTTTAGAGTTACCTCAGTGCTGCAACTGCAGAATTAACCGAATCATTAAGAAGGGGCCTCTGGCCCACATAGCTGAAAATAACTCTCTGGCCCTTTACAGAAAAGTTTATTGATCCCTGCTCTAGGGCAGAAACACACTTCCTGATTAGCTATGTCACCAGGTACTCAAACAGAAACTTGGAAGGCTGGCACAGTACTATGTGCTTGGAGTGCCACCTACTTGGGAGGCTGAGTCTCCAGACCTGCTTTGGCAATGCAGGGAGATCCCTGTGTCACAGGAAAAGAAACAAATACAACAACAACAACAACAACAACAACAAACCTTATAAAGTGCAGAAAAAGAGGAAACTCTTTTATTCATGCTGTTCATTTAGTTGTAATTTTATATTACTACCATTATACTATTTTTTTATTGTTTGTATTCCAAATACCATTCATCAACCATGATTTGAAAAATTCTTACATATGACAGACAAGAGGTATGCCAGTGATACTAAATTGTTACAATTCAGTAAAATCCAGATGACTTCTGAAACTGTTTGACAAACAGTCTCTACACAGAAGCCAGAATGGCTGGGCCTGACTCCCGCTGCACCAGTTACGAGCAGTGGGATTGTAAGAAGAGGAACTTTGTCTTGTTTTCTTCATCTATGAATTGGAGATAACAACAGCCTCTACACCTCACTAGACTGCTCGGAAAATTAAATGAGGGAATATACATAAAGAGCTTTGAAGGGTCTATGACAAACTGTA
This sequence comes from Fukomys damarensis, assembly GCF_012274545.1. Classification (NCBI taxonomy): domain Eukaryota; kingdom Metazoa; phylum Chordata; class Mammalia; order Rodentia; family Bathyergidae; genus Fukomys; species Fukomys damarensis. The sequence goes on along the minus strand of NW_022900913.1, from coordinate 71,198,201 downwards.
TTGCCTAAAATCTTTATGAAATCTTTGCCATTAGGTATTACCGTTTTTCATGTTTTGAAAATATTTGATATTTTAGGGAAGCTGAGGCAGAAGATTGCCTAGGTCAAGGCCAGATTTGATAATTTAGTGATACCATGTCTCAAAATTTAAAACAGGAGCTGGGCTCGGTGTCACACACCTGTTATCCTAGCACTCAGGAGGCTGAGGCCGGATTGCTATAAGCTTGAGGCTACCCTCGGGTGTCCTGGTAAATTCAAGGTCAGCCTGTGATATATAGTGAGATCCTATCTCAAAAAACAATGAGAAATCTATCATGCCACGCGTAGTAGTGGCACATGTCTATAATCCCAGCACTCAGGGAGGCCGAGGCATGAGTATAGCAAATTTAAGCCCAGCCTGGGCAATTTAGTGAGATCCTATCTCAGAATAAATCATAAAAACAGCCCAGGATGCAGAGCACTGGACTTAGCTCAGTGGTGCCACCATCTGCCTCAAAAGCACAAGGTCCTGAGTTCAATCCCTGGTACCCACCCCCCCAAAAAAACACAGGATGTAGCTCATTGGAGGCCCCAGGGTTCAGTTTCCAGTGCCAGAAAAAGTTTGTTTTATTAAAAAGGTGAAGTAGTAAAAAGGAAATACTGGAGATTTCAGGGCTCTGGGTGAGGCTGTGGCAAGAAAAGTCCAGGGGGTTTTGGAGGAGAGAAGGAAGGAGATACTCACTCTCCTGCTTCCTTGTGCCTCCTGAGCTGACCCCAGGCTAAAGAAAGCAAAATCTGATGTTTTAGGCAGGTGGTAGCTAATGGAAGAGGTCTCCTATACAAGCTCAGCTGGCCATTATACACAATGAAGGCGGCATTTCAAAGCATGAGGTCCAAAACACATCCCATGGATTAATTGATGAGACCCACTGATTAACTCCAGGAGACAATGGTACTTTATCTGTAACTACTTACAGCTAGTTTTCTCAGCACTACTGAGTGGGTAACGATCATGCAGACGGTGCTTCCTGGATTAAGTATTATGTATGTGACATGACTAAAAGAGGTGACTAAAGCCACTGTACTGAAGTTATGTGACCTTGTTGTTAAATCGAGGTTCCCAAATCAATTTGTTCCCAGTAACTGCTGGGGTGCTTTTGCAAGCACTCTGACAAGCAAATGCAGGGTGTGGATTATAGTATATCGCACAGAGCTTCTCAGCTGGTCAAATGCATGGTCTATAAATTCTGGGTATAGGTATGTAATGAAGAAAGATATTTCTATGGTGAGAAAAATATGAAGATTTGATAGACAATTCTAATTTTAGATAAATTGCTTTCCATTTTATATTTCTTAAAATATCTTTATAATATAAACCTTATTATGTCAATCTTTCAAAGGAATTATTTGTCATATGCTACTTAATTATTTTTAGACAGGGTCTTGCTGTGTAGTTCGGCCTGGCCTTGAACTCACTAGGTAGCCCATGCAGGCCCTGAATGGTGATCCTCTTGCCTCAGCCTCCTGAGTGCTGAGATTACAGGCATGCACCACCATGGCCAACTGTAATGTTTCCTAGTAACTGTTAAGTAAAAATATTTTCAGTTTACTCAAGGATAGGTGATGACATGAATACCAAGACATTACTCTCCCTCCTTGGGTCAATTAATTTATATCTTGGCAAGATTATTTCTCTTTCAAAAACAAAAAAAAAGAAGGCAATGTAAGATTACAGACCAGCTAAATTGTTCTCCGCAGACCAGTGTGCTGGAAACAGTGTGGTCAACCAGAATCAGAATGGGAAGAGAAACCCTCACAGAAAAGAGTAAATTGTGAGCCACTTCTGCATACTGGAGGCCAGAAGAAGAGAAACTACAGAAAGGGAGGACAGAACAAATAAAAGCAGAGAGAGAGGCGACATCAGTCCAATAACTCAGAGGACAAAACCCAAGGGCAGGGGGGAAAAGTGTGTACACAGTATCTTGTGAATGTCTACAGTAGTGTTAACTGCAGCCAAAAGTGTTCTATCAACTAACCATAGGTCTTTCAACTCATCGATAGATACATGAGGTAGCTACATAACAGAGTACGCGACTGGACAACAGAAAGAAATGGGCGATAATACAAATATACCCTGGAAACTCTAGCTAAGTGAGAGAAGCCAATCACAAAAGATAAATGTGAGCTCAGCGTTGGTAACGCACGCCTGAGATCCCAGCACTCAGGAGGTTGAGGCAGGATTGCTGTGAGTTTGAGGCCAGGCTGAGCTACATAGAAAGACCTTGTCTCGACAACAACAAAAACAACCAAACAAAAAACCAAAGACAAATGTGTATGACTCCATTTATGTGAAATGCCCAGGACAAAGAAAATAGACACAAAAAAGAGACTTGACACTTTCCTAGGACTAGGGAAGATTGAGAGACAGCTGTTGGATTTAGGGTTTCTTTAACAGGGGATGGAAATGATCTATAAATGACTGTGGTGATGATTATGTCAGCAAATAATACTAATAGATGCTATTTCTTGCACTTTCAATGAGGGAAATATACGGTATCTGCATTATAGCTCAAAAAAGTTGCTTTTAAGAAAAATCCAATGGCAGAACTTAATTTTCTTAATTCTTCATTTTAGATATAAATAAATGATCTGAATACTTCCATAGCTTTATTTTAAAATTAAAAAATGAAGGAAATGCACAACTTTTGAAATAGTTTTTAATTTAAACACTTTGTTTAACACCCGAGTTATATTCCTTGGACTAAGGAACACTGCTAAATGAGCAACTGTACGTAGCATATACATTACAATATTCAGGGTAGATAAGTGGTCAAAGGAAACTCCTACTTGATGACTTTGCTTTTATCTGCACAACTGTTACATGCAATATTGTAATGTGTAACAGAACCTAAAAGTATAGTGCTATATTATACAATAAAATCAGCAAAACTGACATAACTCTATAAATAAGCTGTACTGCACACAAAAAAAGTATTGAGTCTCTCTAGACAAGATGTAAAGAACTGTACCAAAAAAAGAGATGGGTTGCACGTCAAAGGAGTAGGCTATAAGGCTGAACAGCTGAACAATTGTTTAACAAGTAGATTGTTAAAGGAAGAATATCTGTATACTAAAACACTTGCATTTTTGAGAAAGAAAAGCACTTTCTATGCAACTCATCCTGAAATCCATGAAATAAATATACAAAGATTTTATAATCATAAAAGTGAGGGAAACAGACAAGGTCCTGGAATATTTTGTCAAATGTTATCCTCTGACTGAATCTGCCTATATCACCACGACAAGAGACATCACTAAAAATATTGATTAACATGAACAAGTCTCTCCAATTCAATATAATTCTCAACTTTCCAAATGGCAAGTATTTTAATGAAAGTTGTGGGAAATTACAAGAAAAATGGCAGAAAGAACATAAGAGTAACATAGTATAAAGATAATAAAATTATAATAAATATAATGAAAAAACAAAAGAAAGCTATCCATGGAAAGCAGTATCCTTAAACACTTTACACTATTTAAGCAGCTGCAGAGTAACTGTTGATATGTTAAACTTCAAACATATTTGTCTTCTGATTTGACTTAATTTCTTCTTTAAATCCCGATTCTCATCTTCTAACTTCATGTGATAATGTGATGAATTTTCCAGGGAAGCCTCTGACACAGACTGTTTTTTTAGGGTGTCAGCCAGTCCTTGTTGAAGGTATCTCACAACTATCTGAGGAGATATTTCTGTTTCTGATTTCATAAATCACCTTATTATGACATTATGTTAATATGTAACTCACATATATTCTGAAAAATATCACTATGTACATCAGTTAATCTTTCCAAATCGTCTTCAAGTATATGCACCTGTTCCTTGCCGAGTTCACATCGGGGCATGGAAGGTGGTGGCTTCCTACTCAATCACTCTCCTGTTATTGGACACTAGTCAACACTCTAGCCACTCCTTCTCTGATGAATTTACAATATTTAATAATCTACTTAAGTCTCAAGAAGATATGGGTGGATGGGTGGAACTGGTGGTGGTAAATTCCCACATATTTTCCCTCATTTTTGTGAGAGACTCAAATTAACTTTCAAGTTATATTACAGTTTATATTTGACCCTCTGCTCAAATCCCTCCAGCAGATGCCTACCTCGTAATAAAAATCAGTACCTAGGTAACATGACCTTCACCTCTTTCCCCGACCCCAGATGATACAACTCTCTCCCCTAAGCACTCCCTTCCTGCTATATGTACAGGAATCCAGCTACCTGAATTCCTTAGCCTGAAAAAGGAGATTCAAAGTCAAAGTAATATCACATATTGCTACAATTATCTTTGTATTGGATAAAGTTATACCCTTTACACCATAGGGACAGCCTCAAAATGCAAAGCACAAGAATGTTACTTGGGAAAATGTTCACTAAATGACATGTACCAGTGAAAAGATTAAATCTACTATGTTTTTGCTATAAATTACCATATTTTCCCCAATTTATGATTTAATGAAAAGTTCATGCCTTTTAAAGAGACAAGAGGTCATAAGAATATATAATTTAAAATAAGCATTTTCAGATTTAGGTCATACTAACATGAATAAAAATAAAATTGTACCAAACAGGAAAAATAAATATATATATATACACACACACATATACAGAAGGAAAGGTATCATACAATATGGCACTTATACTTCATTTCATCTGGGAAACCTTCTAGGAACTGTCAAAATAACCCAATTAATTGAATCTTAATTTAAAAATGCCCATGAGCACTTCCATTCATCTTCTTCATCATGGTCTTAAAATAGAACAACACAAAGGTTAAAATTACTTCACAGCTGGGGTGCAAATCAGGGGTACAGTATGTGCACCATGTGCACAAGGCCTCGGGTTCAAGTCGCAGCACTAAAAACTAAACACCAAAACCCCCCAAAATGTCTCGGATCTAACTTTTTCTTTGTGGATTTCAAATTCAGATTTATATATCTCTGAGTTAAAAAATGTTTAATGAAGACCTGATAAATTTTAATCATCCACATTTCCAAGGTACAGCTGACAATTCTGAAGAGCACATATGTGTACTGCCCGGGTCACTGTAACAGGGACTCTCAGAAACTCAGGGCACACTTTGGAGACAAGTTATGCTTCTGAGCTGATACAGAAAGTACATTTGTACACGATTTACCTTTATATCCAACTAGATTAAACATTTAGCCATAATGAAATTTCACTCAGAGTTTCCTTCAGCAAGTTTGTAAAACATTTACCTTTCTTGATACTTACTTTTTCTGCTTTCTCCTTTTCACACTGACATAGTCTTTCCTTTAAATGATTATTTTCTTTGATTAACTGATTATGTTTGTCTTCCAGCATGGAATATTGTTTTTTAAGCTCATGAAACTGGTCTTGGATATTAATTGCTGGCTTTTCTTTATCGTCCACTTTCTTGTGAGCATCATCCAAGTGTTTTCAAAGCAATGCAATTTTAAGGTTGAAGTTGAGATAATCTCCCTTCTAGAGATTCCTGCCTTTGCATGCATGTATTCACTTTGATTTGTTCATTCTGGTGCACGCGTTTAATTTCCTTCATTTGACACAGTGCTTGGTTTTGCTCTCTCCGTGCCTGTTCTAAGGCTGAAATCTTTTCTTCCAGAGCATCTCTTTTGTGATGGAGCTCAACTTCTAAGCTACTGAAATTTCGTTCAGCTTGAGAAAGCTGTTGGGAAAGCATCTTGCTGGAATCTTTTAAGTTAGATACATCAAAATTCAGCTTGTCCTGTAAACGAGTGCATTCATCCCTTGCTCTCTGGAAAGCAAGTTCCATATCTCTTTTTGATGGCTGTCTTCCATCATAATCCTGTACAGCAGCAGCCAGTCTGGAATCGTGTGATTCAGTTTCTGTGTCCAGTCTTTCCTTGATTTGTTTTGCACTCTCCAGTTTAGAATTTGGAACTGTTTTTACTACTGTCAGACTATTCAGCTGTTCATGGTGCTGAAATATTCTTTCCACATTTAGTTTTATTGTCCTTTGAATGTTATCAGTCTTTTCTTGTGCAATTTCAATGTCTTCCAGGTATTTCTTTTCCTTTCCCTGGCTTTGATTTTTTTATTGCATTTATTTCCAGTCTTAACCTGGCATTTTCCTCCTGCAACCTGTGATTTTTATGCCACAGATCTTCTTGACTAACAGAAACTTAAGTAAAACAAAGGAGTCATTTAGCTAGCACTCAATAAAATGACATATTGCAACTTCCTCTGATATTAAATAACCTCCATATTTATACAATGAAAGTATTGCAATAAATAGATATACAACTGAGTAAAATCTTACAGAAAAGTCAAAGCTTACAGAATTATAGGCTCCCAAAAGTTTAAAAAGTGTAAATGAAGGCACCATCCACAATCATAAAAAAGAAATGGTAATTCTTAGGAATCTCAGAATTGGAAAAACTTTCTCTGAATTACAACAGATCCAAGATATAAAGTAAAAATATGATCTCACTAAAACTTAGGTTTATATTCTGATATCTAATGTATATAGCCAGTCCTTAGTAAAGGCCTAAAGCTCTACAGGTATTGTAACAGATGAAGTTTTGTAAAGTTCTTTTAGTTTCTTTAACCTGAAAATATCATATAGTATCCTTTTTTAACATTTTTGTAGTCAGTTATAAGAATTAGTTTTTAATAAACACTCACTCTAAGTACCACACTAAGTATGTCTACATACATCAAGATCTCATTTAGTTATCTAATTCTGTAGAGATGTTAAAATAGAAGCAAACCCACCACAGGATTTCCCCAGGTCTTTGACTCTATACCTAGTACTCTTTCATCCAACCAGTTTTTTTCTGTACTATAAATATACAAATAAAAAAGGTTTACATTTTAAAATGCTTGTGGTAAATAAAACTTGTGATAAAACTGGTAGCACTCCTCTTAGAAAATCCTGAGATAACGTGCTGCTGCAATAACTTTTTGTCTCCTTTCCACTGTCTGAAATGTTAGCAAATGTGAGACAGGAAAAGACACTGAGATATTTTAATGGAAACAAAATACCAGCTCTTTACTTGGAACACACTGTCATTCTCCCCAAAAGTGAAGAAATCCCATCCAAAATAGGATGTCTGCTGGCCATATTTTTCCTTCTCACCCAACAGTGGTAGTCATAAAAAAACCTCTACATTGACACACCAATATAGCAAAATCACTGTGTAAAACTGCAACATTTACTGTTAGTGACAAGGATTTAAGGCCACGGAAAAACCATCAAGGCCTATGGGAACTATTAAAAACCTTTCCTCAAGGCAAGGCCACTGTGAATTTGACCGCTTGACTGCTGCAGACCAGTGGATGTCAATGAAGATCATTACTTTGTAAGTCCAAAGTGGTATCAGCCATTGGTGCATAATGGTACCAATATGCTGTATTTAGTACACACATACATTGTTTGAAAATCTTCCATGATTTCCATATATATCTGTAGTTTAGCATATGTACAAAGACAAACACAGGCATTTGAAAATGGCCTCAGGACTCATTTTCTCTGGGGCTATTTCTATCTCCTTTTGTTTACAAAAACAATTTTCCAGAATCCCATCTAGTAACATTCTGGAATTCTGTTCTTGAGAAAGGTGACTCAGGGTGTCATTTTATTCCCCTAACACCTAGACATATATTTCATTATGTTTTATAACTCAAACTTGGGGGGGGGTCTAAAAGTTTGATACCCGAACCTTTAAGGAAAAAACACTGTTAAAAGGAAGTAGTCGATTAAAGCACAAAGAAATGTATACCACATACCTAACTAAAAAACAAAACAAAATGAAACAAAACTTTCCAAATTTCAAAAAAGAATAATTGTATGGTTTTCTTTTCATTCACTTTGTGATCCAACATTTTCTTTCCCTGTAAGATTGGTAGAAGAAAAACGAACCTTTAAGGAAAAAACACTGTTAAAAGGAAGTAGTCGATTAAAGCACAAAGAAATGTATACCACATACCTAACTAAAAAACAAAACAAAATGAAACAAAACTTTCCAAATTTCAAAAAAGAATAATTGTATGGTTTTCTTTTCATTCACTTTGTGATCCAACATTTTCTTTCCCTGTAAGATTGGTAGAAGAAAAAAAGGAAAAAGACAAAGTGTGTTTTCTCTCTCTTAGAAAATGTGCTATTGTGGGGCTTTGAGTAACAAAAGGAAGCTTATATTTTCTGGATTTCCATTTGGATACTGACCTGGGAATTCAAGAGTGCAGGTACTCACAGAAATACATACTCAAACCAAAGTTGGCCACAACACAAGAAGTATGGGAGTGACTGAGTTGAAATGATTCCTGCAAAGCTCCTCAGTGGCACTGCCCTGCATTTTATGGCACCAAAAGAGGTGATATATTTCCATACTGATGGACTCGACAAATTATAAGATGAATTCTCCTTAAATCAATCCAATGAATTGCAAGTGTGATTTTTGGCAAAATGATGGAATGGCTTTGTGGGGGTATGAGAAGCCTCATCGACTTCTTAAAAATACCTCTAGATTTTTTCTTTGTCTTTAAAATTAGTGTACTTCAGAACTTAGTTTGCTTTGTAGGAGTCAAATACCAAATGTTTCACTGAGGATTTATGCTACTCATGATAATATCCTATATGCAAAAACTTGAAAAAAAAAACTTTATAAAACAACTTGATGTAAAGGGGTGATTTAAAGGAAACAAAATTTAAGAGCAGTAATAAAAAATATGTGGAAGGATATAGGCTTATTAAAATCACCTAAAGTGGTCATCTTGGGACTATACATTCCAATGATCTGAGTACAAAAATAAATTTGCATAGATAGATGAACTTGTATAGCATAAAGATATATTTTTACGTCTCTTCTCACCCACTGTTTCTGTTCCATTTCAGATGCCTCTTATGGTTTAAACATAATAAATGCAATTTATCCTTAAACCAGTAGAAAAATAAAACCCTAGACTTTATCATTTTTAAAGCAACGTCCTCTATGCTTAGCTTGATTCAGGTCACAAGGCATGTGGGTAAATTAGCTTCCCAGGTTACATGCAACCTGGCAGACTCACAGAAAGACTGATGCAGTACTAAACAACTATTATGAGAATGTTTATCTGAATTCCTATAATTTAGATAGCAGGAATTATCTATTTCCAGACACATTTTTATATTTAGGTAACCCCATTTTATACATGACCTTTACATTAGTAGAAAATGAGAATGTAACTGGCAAAGAGAGAAATGGACTAGCAGTATGCAAATCACCCTTGCACACTCTGCAATCCCTATGCTACTGAGCTACTTCTTAGGCCTTGTTATTTTTCAGACAGGGTTTCGCTAAGGTGCCCAGGATGGGCTTGCACTTGTAATTCTCTTGCCTCTGCTTTTAAGTAGCTGAGATTGCAAGTGTGGACCACGACATCTGCTGATTCCTACCTCATCTGGGGGAGAGTAGTATTGGGGGTTGAACCCAGGATCACCACAGTGAGCTGTTTCCCCTTTATACATTTTTCATACTGAGACAGGGTTTTGGTAAGCTGCGAAGTTGCCCAGGTTGGGCTCAAAGTTGCTATCTTCCTGCCTTGTCCTCCCAGAGTACCACCATGCTCAGCTAACTTAAACTTTCTTTTCTCCAAAGCCAAGAACTCTCCTTGTAACATGCCTAACTCAGACTTAAAACTTTGATGATCTTGCAAGATCACAATGAACACTGGTGAAATCTAGAAGATTATAAGTAACTACTTTGAAACCTTGTATTTAATAAATTGGCTGACTGTAGGAGAAATAGACAGATAGACGTCTACGCACATATGATTTACCAAGACAAAAGCAAGAAGATAGTCCAGTAGCACGTGATGAAACTGGGCAACAAAACAAAACAAAACACCCCCCAAAAACTATCAACTGAGAAAAGCAAAGGACCCGATGGGCTCACTGCTCAATTCTGCAAGAACTTCAGGGAGGACCCAATGACAATACTCTTCAAACTTTTGAATGAAATGGAAGGGGAAGGAGTGCTGTCTAACTCATTCTTTGAAGCTAGTCCTACCCCCATACCAAAACCTGAAAAAAAAACTTCACAAAAAAGAAAAACTACACACCAATCTCTTCAATGAATATATATGACAAATATCCTCAATGTGAAACTGGCAAACAGAATGCAACCATTCATTAAAGAGATCACATGTCATGATCAAACCGGCTCCATCTCTAGGATGCAAGGATGGTTCAGTATATGTAAATTGCTAAGTGCAAAATATAATATAAACAGAAGCAAGGATGAAAACCACACAGCCATCTCAACAGATGCAGAGAAAGACTCTTCCAAAATCCAACATTTAGTTATAATAAATACCCTGAGCAAAATACACACAGAAAGACCTTATAGCAACTTAGTAAAAGCCATTTGTGACAAATCCACTGTCAACTTCAGAGTAAATGGGAAAAACTGCAAAGCTTTTCTCCAAAAATCAGGAACAAGGCAGTTTTCCACTCTTACCACTCCTGTTTAATACAGTACTTCAAACATCAGCCAGAGCTGTAAGGCAAGAGAAGAAATTAAAGGGATCCATACACCAAAGAAAGAATGCAAACTATCCTTTTTTGCAGATGACATGGTCCTGTACATGGAATGCCCAAAAAATTTCACCAAAAGGCTCAAAGAATAAACAAACTCCACAAAGCAGAAGGATACACAAAGCAACACATATAAATCAGTAGCATTCCTGTACATCAATAATGAACACACTATGAAAGGCATTAGTAAAACAATACCATCCACAATAGCTTCAAAAAATTAAATAACCAGCTATTAACTTAACCAAGGAAGTAAAAGACCTCTACAACAAAAACTATAATACTCTGATAAAGGAGATCACAGACACTAGAGAACAGAAACATATTCTCTGTTCCCGGACAAGCAGAATTAAAATTGACCAAATGGCCATGTTACCAAAAGTAACCTATAGATTTAATGCAATTTAAATGAAAATAGCAACAGCATTCTTCACAGAACTAGAAAAAACATTACAAAATTTATGTGGAACCAGAAGAGAGCCACCAACATAATTCCAGAGCCCAAGCTGTATCACAAATTGATAGTGACTAAAATCAGCATGGTACTGGCACAAAGCGTACATGTAGATCAATGGAACAGAGCAGAGGATGCTGAAACAGCCTTGAGCACATGCAGACATCTCATCTTTGACAAAGGGGCCAAAAACACATACTGGAGGAAAGACAGCCTCTTTAAAAATGGTGTGGGAGAACACGTTAACCACTTGCAGAAGATTGACTCCAGATCCATATCTCTATGCACTAAAATAAAAATGGGTAAAACACATTGATTTTTAAAACAGAGCAGTCTTCTGGAAGATAAAAGAGGCTAAACTATTGAAGACAGACATAGACAAAGGTATTCTGAGCAGAACTCTAATTGCATGAGAAGTAATGCCAAGAATCAACAAATGTGATCTGGTTATGTTCCTGATAGGTATCTTTCCCAAAGAGCTTAAGACATCATAGGATAGAGACAGATGCATAGCAATGATTATAGCAGCACAATTCATTAAGAGCAAAATCCTAGAAGCAGCCTGTATATCCATCAGCAGCTGAATGGTTAAATAAAATGTGGTTTCTATATATAATGGAATACTAACTGGCTATAAAGAATGACACATCTGAGCCAATTTCAGGAAAATGGATGCGCCTGGAAAATATAACGTGAGTGAGATAAACCAGACTAACAAGCTTAAGTATGGTATGGCTTCTCTCATTCGAGTGAGGCAAAGTAGAAACAAAGAAAATGACAAAGGATGGATAGAAAGATACAAGGGGATGGATCTCTTGCAATAGGGAATGGGAACAAGGGCAAGGGGTGAGGAGGAGCAGAAGAGAAAATAGGAATAATACAGATATACCATGTACAGGAACCCAATCATCCAATTAATGGCAACATTATGTGCCATAACATGAGCCAAGGCAAATAATAGCAACAGGAATGAAAAATGGGATAGAGAAACTGGAAGAGATGGGAGGGGAGGGGACCTCTGAGAAGGGGATTTTAAAAAAGAGAAAATAACATGCTATAATCTGTACATGTAGCCATTTCCCAAGATGATTTTAAACTACATGAAAAGCAAAATGTACTAATAAATTTAAAAATTTACAAAAAGAATCAACAAATCCAGTTATATCAAATTAAAGTTTCTTCACAGCAAAGGTAAGAAGAAACAACCCGCAGAATGGGAAAAATTGTCCTCAGATGACTAATGCCTACAATTATAAAACTCAAGAAAAATTAGACCTCCCCAAATAAAAGTCCCAATAAAAAATGGGCAAAATGAATACAAATGGCCAATAAGTATGTGAAAAATTGTTCAAAATCACTGGTCTCTAGCGAAATCCCAATTAAAATAACATTGAGACCCCACCTTACACCAGAAAGAGTGGCAAACGTCAAGAACTCAAAAAACAACAAGTGCTGGAGAGGCTGTGGGGAAAAAAGAGACTGCTCTACATTGTTGGTGTGAGTGTAAGCCAGTGTAACCACCATGTGAATCACTATGGAGATTCCTTAAACAACTAAAACTAGAAATTCCATTTCATCTGGCTATGCTTTTTCTAAGTATCTTTCCCAAAGACTTAAAGACATTACCTTTCAGTGAAACACACATACCCATTATTAATAGTAAGATAAACCATAAAAGCTAAATCTTGAAAGTGGACTACATGTCCATTAACAGATGAATGGGTAAAGAAAATGTGATATATACACTCACATATATTCAAGGGAGTTCTGCTCAGATATATAGAAGAATAAACTTTAGTTATTTGTAGGAAAATGGATATTCTTTGAGACCATCATGCTAGTGAAATAAATAGGTCATAGAAGCTTCATGTATCAGATGGGTTCTCTTACACGGGAAACCCAAAGTATAAATAATTCAAACAGCAAAGTAAAAGATTACATGATACATGGAGATAGATCTTTTGCAATAGAAATAGATCTGGAGATGGATTTAAAGAAGAGGATCAGAAGGAGAAGCAAAAAGGACTAGGTTGCATGCAATATGTACCTTTACCAACTCCCCAAGATGCATGTATTTATTATACATCATAAACATTACTAATAACATAAGTTTGTTCCACCTTTAGAGTTTTCAAGTGATGGCTCTTGCTCAGAACAAAGCAAGTTGTTATGTTTCAAAGATTTCACCAATCCTCTGCTTTAACTAATTTGGGATGAGATGTACATTATTTTTCTACTCTAAGTTGTATTTCAGAATCAGTATTTCCTATGCTTTTTCACATAAGAAGGTCCCAAGGGTGGAGATATATTCCCTCTGTCATTATCCATATTCCTTTCTGGTTCTTGAGACATTTTTTGCAGATGTGAAAGTGGAGCATTAATTTCATTGGCTGGATTCTCAGATGCCTTTTCTGTAAAGGTGCATTCTTTCATTCAGTTTATTCATACATTTTAGGGATACAGTACTGTTGTATTCATTATTTGGATCTTGTACCTTTACAGGACAGGTCTTGGTTCTCATTTTTTTCCCTATTGTCCCTATCCTCCCTTCACCCCTCCTCCCCTCCATATTTACAAACAATTTATTTCCATATTTTCATGTTCTCATAGTTTTTTTCTTTTCCCTTATTACCTATCCCCTACCCTTCCCACTTTCCCTACACCTTTAGCCCTTTTCTTCCTCTTTCACATGGTCAATTATCTCAATGTTTTTAAAATAATCTTATTCTTAATCAAAAGATTTGGAAATTAGAAAACTAGAAAAATTAAAGTTTAGCTGGTTTTATTTCTTCATATACTTAGTTACTCCCTCCTCAGTGAATTCTAAAGAAGAAAGGAAAAATAATATGCCATACCCTAAAACAAGAGAAAAATATGAACCAGGAAACATAACTTTTTCCATGTTTGTGGTGACTATACTTAAGTATGTGCTAAATTTACCAGAAATAAATTAGATGATGCTTAATATCATAAAGTTTTTCTCATATTTTACCTCACTATTTTTAAATAATAAACCCTTACAGTGCATTAAAGTCATTTTCTAAAGATTAGTAGCTGGAGTATAGACAAACTTTAAATTACAAAGACACAAAATCACCAGTAGAATGACTCAAATGACAGTGTATGCAAGTGTTATGAGTCTATATGAACTACCTGTGTTAAGTCCACTTGTAACATGTTCTAGCTCAGCACTAAGGACAGGGGATGAAAACATTTTAGTAATAATTACCAATTTCTTATATTAAAATGAAAAAGAAAGTTATTATTTGTACCTTAACCCCAACAGTATCATTTTGGAAGGCATGATCCTCTGAATTGGGTTGATTCTATGACACCTCAGTGTAGACACTGAATCTATTAGAGACCAGGAGGCAACTGAATCTTTAACCTAGAAATTGGTAACATCAAACTCCAATGCCGAGGCACTTGGGCAATCACTGTGTGAAACTCAATGTTGTCACTGTTACATTGTTTCTAACATTGGAGATTATACAAGTGGAAGCACAGACCTTGTTCAGAAAATATTTTGGCTCAATGCTAAAGTTTAGCTATAAAATACTACAGATTCTTAGAATAGCTTGTCCATAATTACCAAAATTATAAAGAATTAAATTGTGATTTATTGAATCTAAAAGACTACTCTTTTCTTTACTAAAAGAAAAGTAAATGCATTTGGCCTAAATTGCCATATTAAAGCAAACAAAACAATATTAAACCAGGCATATAAATGTAAAATTTTACCCACCTGCTCCTGGATATTTTCACAGCCATCCAGCCTTTCTTGCCCTTCTTCTGGTATTTCTGAAAAAATGTATATACAAAGGTAAAATAAACTATTTAGAATGGTTACATAAAAAGTAAGAAACTTTATAAAATAGAAAATAATAAAAATGAATAATACAAATTTATTTTCCAAGTGAAGAATTTGAATTAAGCCTAATTTTTAGCTGAATGCTTCAGAAATACTTTTAATTATCCCCAAATTAACAAATCATTTGGAAAGACATTAGATGAAACCACATGGAAGACATACAGGTCTCTTAAAATATTCATCATGAATTCATCCACTCAGCACAGATGAACTCTCAGAAATGTTTAAAATACCACAGAAATACATAAATCCACACTACACATTATTTTCTACCTCATCATAACTACTTTTAAAGAACCCAATAAGTGTGTTATCATTAACGGTCTCTAATACTACTGTTATTTATTTATAATCCGAGATGTCTTCATCTGCTTTTCTGACAACTTTTTTTTTAAATCCATTTTGTAAGACTCAGTCTGTGATGTGAAGTTTTCCTTGATTATGATTATTTTCCCTAGATACATAGGTGTCTCTTCTTCTGGGTTACTTTAGTATTTTTCTCAATATTTCTTCTGTATCTTTACCACATGAACTACATATATGTCTTTATTAAGTTAAACCTTTTGCTCCTGGACTGGATGGAGCAATCTTTGAAATAATCTTTGTCTTCCTTCATCTTAATCAAGGATCATTGAATTTTTCTAAGTGCTAGGCCGTGAGGTTTAACGAGTATAAATAAAAGCTATCATGGATGGATTTTCTAGAGGTAACTCCTGAGCTCAGAATTAAAGCGAGTTTGGCTAGACAGAGGTCAGGAAAGTGAGAATACAAAAGCAGTAGCAAACGACAAAAAAAAAAAAAAAAGGGAATGGAGGCGGTATTTGTCTAAAAAT
>NW_022900913.1:71164567-71182421 GCF_012274545.1 Fukomys damarensis | reverse complement strand
AAAAAAAAAAAAAAAGGGAATGGAGGTCGTATTTGTCTAAAAATGGGGGGAGGGCAAAGATAATAATCACCAGCTGTTAGTAAAACCACAGATTGATGAGGGCAGACAAAGGATAAGGCTGAAGATGCAGAATTAGAGGTCAGATCATGAAAGCCTGCAGCCAACTGTAAGATGCTCAGACATTAATGCTTTGAAGAGTGGCTCGTGGTCAGACTTGTTTTGGAGATGAATCACTCTAAAAAGTGATGAGGATGAGTGTGAGGGCCATATGAATAAAGCGAGGCTGATTAGTGGAAGGAAAGAGTGCTAAATAAATCTAGTGTAGGCCTGCACCTCTTGAAGATTCCACAAATGCTGTGTGCAAAATTATTTCAGGTATGAAATTATGGACACCACTTGTAGAGTGAATTTTTATTAAATGAATAAATGTATTAATCTGGGTCCCTGGAGAACTAGACTGCTCATCGCTTTTCAAAAGTTGTCAAATGAGATGTGAAATCAACTACCTGAATGTGTTTAAGTTGCTTCAGTTTACTTTGTAGTTCTGGTGTCATCTTTTCCTAAATTGAGGGAACTCATTTAAGTGTTCTGTTTAAAATGCCCTGCCTCTTGAGTTTACCAAGGTCATCCTCACATTAAGAGCTCAGGGTGTAGCTCAGTGGTAGAGTGTGTGCTTGGTATATGCAAGGCTCTGAGTTTACTTCAGTTTAATGCTCAGCAGATGAGAGGAGGAAGAGAAAAGAAAGTCACTTGGATGGGTAGATAACTTTGGATTTACAGCTTGTAGTCACCACTTCAGAAACTGACTTATAATCTATTACGTTGCAAGAGTTTTTACTATAGACATGATGACATGATTCAAGGCATTAAATTAACTGGTACATAAAGTACAATACATATCAGATGCCATTAGTCAATAGACCATGTGTCCTAATAACTAATTTTTATTTATTTATTTCTTTTGAGAGATGGGGTTTTATTATGATGGCCTTAAAACTCTAGGGCACAAGTGATATCTCTGCCTCAGATTTTCAAATGGCTAGAACTGAAAGCATATATGCTGTTCCTGGCTAGATTTTCATATATTACTTTTCTTTTTAATTTTTCTTTCAGTACTAGGGATTGAAATCTGGACCTTCACTTGAGAGGCAAGCATAGCACCACTGAACCTGTATTACTTTTAAATGATACAGTACTCCTTATAGCAACAGATTCCTTCGGTACCACTGACTGAGGAGGACACAGCTGAGGAGATCCTATATAGGAAATTTTCAATGATTTTGTTTAATATTGTGAAAATCAATCTATACAAACACAAAAATTGTAATAATTTACTATGTGGCTTTCGAAGGTTCTTTTTTGAGTTACTCTGAACATAGTTATAAATAATACTTGTGAGTTTAGACATGCAAAAATACAGGTGTTCTGTGTCTGAGGAGCAATCTGTAGATCTCTACCTAGTTGTTCCATCAACTCTTGAAGCTCTAAGTGTCCTGGCACCCGCTCTCAAGTTTATGCTAAATATTTGTCTGAACCAAACTGCTCTGCCTCCTAATTTTCTTTACTATTTGTACCTTGCTTTGGTTAGAATAAAACCACTTGGGAAAAGATACTGTTTGGTTGTTGGCTGCTTAGGAAGAATAAATCACAAACCCCACTGCACCACCAAATGCTTTCTGCAAAGTTGGAACTACAGTACTATAAAATCATGCAGAGATCCGAGTTCTAGCCTTCTTTATTACATTTTTATGCTGTTTCTGGTTGCTGTGATTCATACAACACAGTGAGTACAATTCCCCAATAGAAAAACAGCTCTGACATTCATCTTCCTACTTATTAAGGTGGTCTTCCCAAATTCCCAAATATAACACTGCTTGTATTTTATTTAGATATTTGTCATCAACTTTCAAATTCCCTGATCTCTGACAAGTCTTATCACTGAGACTCAAACTCGTTAAACTCCAAAGAGTTTCAGAAAAATTTGACAATAAGAT
Organism: Fukomys damarensis; assembly: GCF_012274545.1. Lineage (NCBI taxonomy): Eukaryota > Metazoa > Chordata > Mammalia > Rodentia > Bathyergidae > Fukomys > Fukomys damarensis. The sequence goes on along the minus strand of NW_022900913.1, from coordinate 71,180,427 downwards.
GTAAAGGATAATAAAAATGTAACTAACGTGAATACATTCTTTCCCAGAAGCACTCTCAGCCCCACAACACACTATAGCCTAGAGCTTATTGTACTTTACAGTCCTGTGAGTTTGATCATCATTGTCACATCTCATTTTTTTTCATTTTTAGTATAACTTTGACTGATCCAGCAATCTTTTATACACTTGGTTTCCCATACTCTTTACTATTAAATATTTAGGAATATGAATTTTATAGTAGAAAATGTCCATTTTAAATATACACAATATTCTCTGTACATTCTAAAGACATTTATATTAGTGAACATGCTACTTTATGTTTTAAAAACTACAATGAATTGTTCTTTCTCCATTATCCCAATATCTTCAGAATTCACTTTTTCAAGCTTGGATAATACCATAATTTATGTGAAAAATGGGAGCTGTAAGTGACCCAATTATTCCCATTTAAAACTGAGTTAGTCTAGGCCAGTGATGTCCTGGCGCATGTGTGCAAGTGGGCTGTTTGTTATTAGTGAGAGCTCTGAAAGGTTCACCCTCATTGGTCTAGGTCCACATTAAATCCAAAGATTACAGAGTGCCAGAAGACAGGAAATCAAAGTGTAACAAAAGTATGTCCTTTTTTCATAACCAAAATTGTCTGACTTACACTTTTTAAAACAAATGAAAAAAGGAAGTATGGAGCCTAATAGTCAGTTCATACTGAAGAAATCCAATATCACGAAACTTTCATGAACCTTATATGTTGTTTAAATGGTAGTTGAATAGTGAGTAAGAATCCCTGGAGTTCAACATCCATGCAGAAGGTCTAAGAGAACAAATAATACCAAATATCATTTGCCAGTGGTGTTCTCAGAGATGTAATGTGTCATGTGGCACAATTCTGATGATTAGTGAGTTGCAGCTCTAAAGGGGATTGGAATGTGTGACTTCATGCTTGTATTTTCCCTCCTTCAGATTTTAACTGCTAGTAGTGTACATGGGGAGAGATACGAAATGTACAAAAAAAGGTTTGTATAATTTGTACTAATTTTAATACTATAAGAGTTCTTATGCCTAAAAATTTTCAGGATCATTGTTTTGAAGGACTGATTATATTCCCAATTTTTAATGACAAAGATATGAGATACTATACATACATACGAACTCATAACGCGTGTTAGTGAGAACATCTATCTGCTTATGATCATCAGTATATTGAAACTGAGATGAAATAATTAAAGTTGAAACTCAGTTGACATGTTACCGAGCAAAGCTTTACTCTAGGTAAGTATCAGAATTCTAGCAAGCATTTTGTTGGTGTTGTATTTAGAAAGGGGATCCTGGGTATCAGTGAATCTCTTGCCACAACCTCCTGAATAAGCAGGACTCAGGCCTGTACCACAGAGACCAGCTCTCCAGTAAGCATCTGCCAATGTTGAAAACACCTTGGAATCTTGTAATAAGCTCTGTGGATCCCTAAACTGTATAAGGTTCCAAGCTAGAGATGTTATGATAGTGAACCATAAGTAGAAACATCTTAACGATTAATTTTTTTCTCTTATGCTTGCAAACACTTTATTTGCAAAAATGGACATCAACAAGCACATCTGAATTACTTCTGTCGAATCCACCCAAAACATTGGGAAAAAAATAATGAGAAGACTTGGGCATCTCAAACATTTTAATGTACTGTACTTTCCAGAGTGATCTATATTGCAAAATTTACCTGAGTTGCATGTCCATAAATCTCCCTTTGCTACTCTGCTTTTTTCTGAACGGGATGTTTCCTTTCAATGGCAGGCTGAATGGGGTTTGAAATGAGATATGTAATAAATACTATGTATTTCATGAAGCATGTAGTTAATTCAAGATATAAATATAAAGTTAGTACCTTCAAGTGAAGACATTTCTCAGATGATTCTAAAAAGCAAAAGGAAAGCATAATCAATTATGTGTAAATATGAGAAAGCCAAAGATACATTCATGTAGGACTGGCATGGAGCTGAATCCTCATGCTCTCCTGTAGCAGTGATTACTTTAGATTTTGGATTTTCACCCCCAATGGTTAGGACAATATGACAGGCCTTATGAGACATGCAGTTAAGATTTCAAAAATGACATTATGCTTCCAAAGGCCATAACTAAAATAAAACAGTGAGCATATACCAATGTGCTTATACACGCCGACTGAAGGAGAAAGTGATCTCAGTAAGTCATGGACGAGAGCATGAACATCAAAGCTGATGCTATACCATTACACTACAAGTATTTAATTGTGTTCTTCAGTTTGTCCTGACATTGTCAGAATTTGTCAGAAAGGACAAAGTTGTAGTAACTGCTCAGTGCAATATATCATTCCTTTTTTCTCAGATAAAGGTTTGGACATATACTTGTAGCATAATGGTTGATAAAAATGTTCATTTTTTCTAAACTCTTGTGGGCTACTGGAATGCCTACATTTCCTGTATCCTCCAGTTAGGCATCTTAAAGCTTCTTGATCCACTTATCCAAGAAGGTATGTAAATCACATCTAAGAAATTATGCACAGTAAGTTTGCAATATTGAAATTGGCTTATCAAAATAGGAGAGATAAGCTGAATTATCAAAGAATTATTAGCTACTAATCAGTTTTTATATCTGAAAATCAGGAATATTTACCAAAAAGTACCAATATGGGTATTCAAAGAATGAACTCTATAATGTCTCTTGTTTCCAATACTGGTTTGGTACATTATGTCAATCTTCAAAGGATTTGTCTGAATATCCTTTATTGCATCCATAAGCAATTGCATCAAAAATTAGTTATCTTAAAAAAGTCAATGCTCCCCTGTGCAAGTTATTCTCAATGTAAATGAGCACTTATTAATTCAACATAAAGTTTCGAGGCCTTATAGTTACACACATATAGTTACATACAGAGAGGAGGTGAGTGGCTATAGTTCATTCCAATTCTCCCCTGTCCTAATCATCCGTGGAGCAGCTATAATCTACTGGTCCATTTGTGGGCACATACACTGAGAACTTGAACTAGAACTTGAGTTCTCTCAAGTTTCCTCATTGGTAAGTCCAGAATTACCTGCCTAGTTTCCTTCTTTCCTCTCTTCTTTCTCCTAAACAACCCCTCTGCCCTTCAAAAGTGATCTATGGTCTTTATTCTATCCATTTACTCCTTTCTATGGATTATTCTTACTACTTCTTGTTTTGTTTGACAATGGTATCATAGGATTATAATTTGTATTTCTTCATCCTCTTTGCTACTTCTGTGGCTAGAAATATTTTTAGATATAGAAAATAATTTTTTGTTTTCCCTTGGCCCTCTTTTCTCTTGAACTATTATGCAATGGCTCTTTGGCCAGATTTCTCTAAAGGGAAGTTGATATCCACCCAATCCCAATGCCCTGAGAACACGTAGCATTGGTATCACCTGAGGACTTACTAGATGCACAGGATCACAGACCTCTGGAATCAGAGGTACGGTTCAACACAGTCCCCACCGTGGGGTTTCATTACAGTGGAGAAGCTCTAGCCTATACACCAGGTCTCTTCCAAATTCCCTTATGTAAAGTAAACTTTTCAGAATCTAGCATGGAGTGTCTCCTCATCATGACCCCCAAATTGAATAAGAAGTCATAAAGTCTCTAACGGGCTTTTAAATGGGCTGTGAATTCCCTGACCTCTCCATAATGAATCTTATTCCTTTTATTTTTTCCATTGCTCTTATTCTCGATATACTACATAGTGAAATAGAAACTTTCAAGAGTGGCAACATTCTTTTTATTTAATTCTGCAACTAGAATTGTACCTTCATGAACCAAGGTACCACGGAAAGCACATGTATGGCTGATCATGTATATTTATATTTACCTGTAATAAATAAAATCCAGCACTGCATAACCTAGTACTTCAATCCTCAATGTACTTGCAACATTGAGAACATAAGTGGAAAAATTCTGCTCCCCTTCATCAAGATTTGGTACCGAAAGCTCATTTGACATCCTTACACTTCTTATACCTTGCTCTTCCTTTCTCTAAACAAGTCACTATTCTCCCACCCTCCATACTTTCTTGTTTTTCCTTTATTGTTTGCATTATTCTTCTTATTCTTTACTCCTTCTGCTCCTCTTTGTTTTCCAACTTCCCTCAGACTTATAATAGATTGAATGGAACTAATAATTCTGCTCCTTTATTGGCTGTGAAATTCAACCTGTGGTTGACCATTGACATAAGTAACTTATTACTATTTTACTTGTGTTTTTCCTTACTACGTGCTCAATACGTAAATTTCTTTGGTGATTAGAACATAGTAATGCTCTGGTTTTAAATAAACAAGTTGTAAGATGGCTTTTCTAAATACATACATATATATATATACACACATGCATATACATATATATGTATATATATATATGTGTGTATATATATATATATATATATATATATGCACATTTCTTACCTTCTACTTGTGTATTTCCTGTATGGTTTCCTTTTTCATCTGCAGCCCCAGATAAATGATCACCAGGCTTCTGTGGAAGATTCTCAGAGATACTCTGATTAAATTAGTACATCAGTATTAGTACATCAGTACTAATGTTGCACAAACATTTCCTAATTATTTTTATGAAAACATCTAATTTTTCTATTTTAAAAGCAGTTAGAGCAAGGCCTGGTGTCATATGTCAGTAATCACAGCATCAGGAGGCTCAGGCAGGAGGCCTGCTGTGAGTTGAAGGCCAGCCTGAATGACATAGTGAGACATTGCCTCAAAAAGTCAAACAAGCAATTCGATTTAATAATGGGAAGCATATCCTGAAAACCAGAACATTTCAAAGAGAATCTCCTGTCAAGCCCACGTTGTATCTCCATGTGAGTGACACTGTAAAACAAGCATGGGAAGCCGCAGGAGAGATTCACAGGCAAAATCCTGTCTGGTGTGCATTATTTCTACCTGGCTTCAGAATACCTAACTCTACTTTGCATTCCCCAACAGGGATAACATTTCTTTAAAGTACAGACTTCAATTGAAAGATTTTAAAGTATAAGAGGTTTTTCTTGAGTGTGTGTTTGTGATATATCACACATGCTTTGGGGAACTGGTACATATGTTATCATTTCTTGATCACCTTTGTTCCTTTACCCCCTTCTCCCCCTTTCCCTTTGCTGATAAAACTGATTCTTGGCAGTGCACTTGATATAATTCAGCATTCAGTATTTCTAATCACAGAAGTCATTTTAGTGTTACAATACTTGTCAAGCTAAGAAATTTCAGTGTCCCATATTGAGTACAAGTAACATTGTAGAAGCTGCTTCTTTTATGTAAACAAGGGCTCAGGGGAAAAATCTAATGTTTTAAGTAAAAATTTTATTGATAGGAAAAATGGCTGAAAATAAAAAAATAAGTTTATGTTATACTGAAACAACAATATGCAAATATTAGTTACTGCATGCACCTCTTTCCAAATTAAGAAATTCAGGAAAGTATAAAAAGTCTCATTAAAAAGGGCAGCATAAGAACTTTTATTTATTACATTTCTACCATGTTCCAAATTCTTATTTATACACTTTCTGGACAGATGTGGCTCACTGCTGGCTCTGTCCAGAATATCCTCCTACACTTTGGCACGGGTGGCTTCTCCTCCTTAATTTGGCAACAGTTCTCTCTCTTTCCTATCCTACCCACAAAACCCCTCAAAATTCTCTAACCTCCCCAGGCAATGCAGCAGCTTCTTATCACTAAGTGATTAGGCCTTCCCCACAATGGTCCTCTTAGAATAAGTTTTCATTATTTACACTTTTGTCACTAAAGGAATGGCTGCCATACAGAGGGTGCATTTCACATTCAATATTGGTTTCTGTTTTTTAAATGTAATGAAATCAAACTGTGATTATAATCCCATGTACTGACAACGCCTCAATCTCTTCCTTCTCAATTGTTCCTTGCAGACCTACAATTGTTGGGTTAGTTATTTTTCTCTCCTGTTGAGAAAAGATACCTGACACCCACCTCCTACAGCTAGAGGGGAAGTTCATTTGGCTCACAGTCTGTAGAAGGCGCAGTCCACAGTTGGCGGGCTCCAAGGCAGGGATGGCAAACAGGCATCACAAAAGAGAAACAACAGGGCAGCCACAAGGTAACAAAGGCAACAAGGCAACTTCACCCATCTTCTCCCTCTTTTATCCCATTCAGACTCCCGGGATGTGTAGTGCTTTAGTAATCACATGGCTCTGATCCCAACATCATATATTCCAGATACTGCTACTTCTGATTGTATGAGGTTTTGGGGGGACATCCAGACTCCAACCATAACAGCTGGCAATCCAAATACAGTAACACTTTCAGGTCTCCCTCATTAAATTTTCAAGTTACAAGCTGTACAATGATCTAAACATTTCCTCTGAATTTCATTGGCCAGAGGCTAAGAATAATTCTTTAGCTTTTAGATCAATTTAATTTCAGAATCCAAGCTGATTGCTTGTGAAATCTAAGATTTAATTTTTAACTGCATTGGCTTCATTAAATGAACCCTACAGATTAGCAGAAATGTACTATGTAGCACTAACATACGTAGACTTCATTCATTTCTTCATCTATTGGATGAGGGATTAAACTCAGGGTCTTCAAACAGATACAACCCTAATCCTCTTCACGTTTTTTTGCAAGAGTAAATTGGTAGGTTATCTAGGGTTTGACAATGTAATCCTCCTGCTTCAGCCTCCCAGAGTGCTGGGATATAAGAAATACATCAGTTTGTCTGAGAGATTGTTTTATTGCCTATGGTTTAAAAAATATGAGGAAATGATTTCTTATAGGCATATACAGAGGTGAGCTAGTAAAGTCCAATTATTTTCCTCTATATTTAAATCTCATTTAATGCTTACTAAAAAAAATTATAAAAAATAAACAGTACCTCTGAATCCCAAGGTGATTCATCATCTTTTCTTAATCCCAGTGGCAACAACATATCTATAAAATGTAGCCACAGACACATTAAGGAGAACATTTACTGCTGTGAATTTTAAAGACATGTGCAAATCTGTCTGCATTCATGAATGTTTCAATAAGATCAAAGTAACAGTGAAAAAGAATTTCAGAGGGTTGAAGCAGTTGGGGGAAGAAGTTGGTGGTAGGAAAATAAAAAAAATAAAAGAATTGGGCATCGTGTTTGGGATCTACACACTTTTAAAATAATAGGATATAAACAAGACACTTTCAGAAATATTCACTAACTTACCACTTTTATACTTTTTGCACCCTCTGCCTTTACCCTCTGCTGTTTTTCTAAACAGTGACACTGTTGATTCTTCCTATATAGATACATAAAGAAAAATAATGGATCATCGAAAAACACACATAGAAATAACAAAGCAAAAGAAAAACACAGACTTAAACATTTGCTCACCCACCCAGAAAGTCAGTAAAATGGAAAAAAAATCACAAACCAATCAATTAAATCACTGGGGTTCCTCTGGAGAAGTTAGAACTGAAAACACATTCTTCTCTATGTGCAAACAGGTGCAAAGATATATGAAAACAGGAACAGAAAAAGTGTATTTCATTGATTCTACAGCTGGGGCCCAAATCAAGAACAGTCAGTTCTACCCAGGAAGCTCAGGAAAAGCCACACGCCTTTGGTCCTATTTTGAAAGGGAGAAGAAGTGGGCAGTAAGGGTATGAAGACCACTCCAGACTGGGCAGCATAAACAAAAGGATGAGGCACGAAACAACAGAGCAAGGGAGGGATGCCCAAGTAATGGGACGAAAATGGAATACAGTTCCTCAAATGGATGGACAGATAAGACAGGAGCTTCAGGGGCCAACCACACAGCACTTGTCTCAGGCTAGAATGGGAACCTTGCCCTCTGTAATGGCACACCCATATTCTTCAGAAAAGGCCACCTTGGCAACAGTATAATGAGTATGTAGCAGTAGAATAAGCAGTAGATGAGCATGATGGGGGAGGGAGGAGAATAGGGTATTATTTCAAATTGATAGGAAAGAAAATGAATGCAGATGGGAAAAATCTGTGAGCAGGTAGGAAACACAGAATGTGAAAGGCTGGGTGGATGATCAGGCCGATGGCTTAGGCCCATGTCTTCAGAGATTCAGTGTCATTTATTAATAGCCAGGGAATAGTCAAGGTCAAGTTGTTCAAGGTGGAACATCAAATTTGAGGGCCCCAGAGAACTTAGAAGACAGGACTGAGTATATATTTGGAGAAGTAGTAGATGACCTTATTCAGGAAAGCATATTGGCTCAGGAGGGTATGTATTTGTAAAATACATTAGACTGTAATAAGGCTATCCTACACAGAAGTCTGAAACTCTTGAAATGAAAGCAAAAGAGGCAAAAATTGGGGAGATTTAAGCTTTCCATTGTATACGTTAATATTTGATTCAAGGAGGTAAACATATACTGTTTTTAATATATGCAAATATTTATTTCTGTGATATGCTAGTACGAATTTTTAAATTTAATGAAGGGTTTAATTCTAAAACACCAATTTAAACTTTTTGCAAAAAAATTCCTATTTAAAAGCAAATCTTGCAAGTTTTCAATGTAAGTCAGGCATGGTGATGTGCACCTGTGGTCCAACCATGTGAGAGGCTCAGGTGGTATGAGCACTTCAACCCAGGAATGTGAGGGCCACCTGGCAAGCATGAAGAGACCCCATCTCATAAAAGAAAAACAGGAAGCTGGGGACTTAGCTTAGTGGCACTGCTTCTGCCTTGCATGTGCAAGGTCCTGTGTTCAATCCCTGGTACCAAAAAAAAAAAAAAAATTATAGAAGAGAAATGCTGATGTGCTTATAGAATTAGGCATTTTTAAGAAAGAACTGTAAAACCCTATTTTAAAAATTCATGTTGTTTTTCTGTTCCTCTATAAACAGCATATATCAACAGCTCTGATTTCCTATTCATACTATATGGGATGGTAGTTAAAAATTAAAGAAAGGTTGCCACACATTGTGCCACATGTTGGTAATCCCAGCACACTCAGGAGGCTGAGATAGAAGATTACTGTGAGTGTGAGGACAGCCTGGGCTACAGAAGGAGCTCTAAGTTCGCCTGAACTACATAGCGAGATCCTGTCTCAAAAACCAAAAATCCAAGAAAGGATCTAGTATAAAAATAGAAAACCATCATTTTCAAGATTGAAGATTTCTAATTCTTCAAGTACTTTTCAAATAGTCTTCAAATACCTGTCAATCAGGACTCAACATTCATATGAAGAAGGGGCTAAACTAGCTCATCAGTAGGATTCCTGAGTTATAAAATGAGAAAATTTAAGTGGAAGGCTTAATAACTATAAATATTTAGGATGGAGTGTATCAAAGCCATTCATTACTTGCCTAGCATGTGGTGGACTTGATCCTAAGCACCAAAGTGGGAAAATCAAATCCCAAAAAGCTATGACTACTGAATTGAATAATGCTTCTTTAGAATAACATTAAATATCCCCATTGCTGAAGGTATTTTAAAAATTTTTAAGCAATCATATTTAAGAGATAATTAGCAATCTTTTTTTTCCTGGTGGTTCTATCATCACGGGTAGTTTATTTTAGCGAAAAAAATCACAAATTGTGATTTCATTATTTGATGTATCCATATGCATGTCCACTACATGAAGAGATTATTAGAAGATAAATCAGAATCATTCCAGAAATAAATTTCTTCAAAAATTTTCCCTCTAAGAAAGATACAGCTTGCAGTTTGTCATAGCTATATCTTGGAAACAGCCTAAATACTGACCAACTAATGAATGGGTAAAGATGTGGGTTTTTATATATACATACAATGGAGCACTACTCTGCCATAAAGAAGGATGGGCTTCTGACATTTATAGCTCAATGTATAGACCTTGACACCATACGCTCAGGTGAAATAAATTGGACACACATGTTTAAATAACACACTGTTTTTCTGCTGTGAGAAACCAAAAGTGGAAAGAAGAACTAAAATGTATAACAAATTATTAGGAAATGTGAAGAAATAATCAAATGGGAATGGGAACAAGTGATGGGGGAGGCAGAAAGGAAGGAAGCAACAAGCAAAAACGTGCAAAAAATGGAAGCAAAGATTTGTATATAGGGAGAGAAGGGGTCTTGAGGTGGAGGGAATGCGAAAAAGTGGTAGGATGTACAGTGTGCAGGTGCACATTCCCTATGATGATTGTTATCATTATATGTGCATGAAGCGCACAATAAATGTTTTGCTATAAAAAAGTGGTGCTGCTTAAATGTATTTCCTCATATAATGGATAAAGATTAAAAATCATATTGAGGGCTAGGTGGAGCTCAATGGTAGAGTGCTTTCCTACCATGCAGGAAGTTCTGGGATCTCCAAAGTTGGGGAGTGGGAGAAGAATCTCAATTATGTAGCTGGGAATTTTAATTTATGAAATAATTAAATACAGTGCTTATTTATTTTCTCTTTGTTCTCAAGAATATTTGGCAAGACATGTACACCGAGCACTGAATTAAACAACAACAAAAAAACACATAATGAGTCAACTATTAATAATTCATAATAATTTTAGTAAGGTTTAAAATGCATTTCATTTTGCATTATCTATCGTAGCAGACAACTCTACCCAGGGTTAGCAGGCCATCAGTGGCACAAACTTCTTGTCCCTCTACAGTTCAGCTGTGTTACCTTAGGAGTCTGACCGAAGCTTTATGTGACTCACATGGGTGTGTCAGGTAGCAGAGTTGGGCTAGTGCTGCTCCTTTGCTAATGGCTGCTACCAATGCTTAAGTCCTAGTCCATGAAGCAGCAGGGCTTTGATGAGTTCACTTCTAGCCAAGGTCATCTAACTCCAACTAAATTCTTCCTCCCTCCATTCACCATTTGTTCTCCTCAGTAAAGATACGCCGGTGCCCCTGTCTGCCATGCTTGTCATCAGCAGTTGTCCTGAGACCTGCCCAGTTACCCTCCTTTCCACTCTCATAAAGAATAAACACTGGATGTCTTTGTTGCCTTTGGTCTTTGCTGCCCAGGGCATCTTAGATCAGCCCAATACCCAGCTTTTTCTCTCACATCTCTGGGTCTGTTTCTTTTGTTCTCTCTTCCCTATCTTGCGGGCAATGTACCTGTCTCACAGGAGAATGAGACACACTGCAAGGGTCACTGACAATGTTCTCTACAATCTATGAATATCAGATTTGCAGGAGTAAACAGGAGATATCACTTTATTGAACTTAGCAAAAATGAAGATCACCTTTTCAGTTCTATCAAATCAATTATAGGTAATTTAAAAGGGTGTGATTTCTAACACATAATAGAGTTTCTACTCTCATTTGACTTGTTTTTATAATATTTGATTTTGGCTCTCATAATCTTATTATAAAGTCTTGTCTTGTAAATGAGACTTCTCATTCATTGTCAGCTTCATATCATCATTTTTGTTGTTTTCTTTTGTTGTTTGCCACTAAAATGACACACATAAAAACATTTTACTCCCATCAACTTCTATAAATCTCAATTCTGTACATAAATCTCTTATTATACTTATTTTCTGTTATGATCTTATGACCCTATATTTCTTTCTAGGGTCATATGTGGCTAAATACATGGGGAAAAGTATTTTTAAAAAGATCTTACATGTGATGGTGATAAAATGGAAGACTGAGAGAAGCTCTCAACATCATCTGATGTTTTAGCATGAGTTTCCACGTTATCTTTGCTTTCACCATCAGAAATACGGTCGTCAAGAGGGGTTGTGTTTCGTGATTCCTCAGTGCCATATTTTGCTTCTATAACAATAAAATTAAAGTAAATTGTACATAAAGAAAAAAATCTACAACTTCAAATCAATGAATAGCACAGGAGTAGGCCATCTTTATCCAATAGCTTACGCTTTTCCCCGCTTTGGTGAGCAGCAGTCCATAGCTCAGCTAGGTTTACTTTGGGGAGATTCTAGAAGAAAAAAATAATAATCGTGTTAAGAATCACAAGTATTAAATCTGATAAAATAGCATTCACCTTTACTACATGATCTAACATTAAGAGCCCAGGATTTGGAATCATTCAGATATAGATTCAAACCCCAATCTGCCATTTGCTAATCTCCATCTTCTTCAAGGGGTGAAGGCTATGAAAGATAATGGAAATAACCCATAATGCTACTCCTAATACCTTTAGTTAATTATGTAAATACTAGAACATTTACTAGACTATGTTCTTAACTTAAAAAACCAAAAACAAATATGTATCCCTTTGTAGTTTAGAGTACTTGGAAAAAACTAACATTTTATGAAATAAAAATTCATTTTGTATTCTATTCTGAACATGTTTGCATGATTTATATTTTCATGAATTACCTCAGGAGGAGAAAAATTAATAGTTGAGTTTTTAATAGTATCATATTTAGATAGGTTAGAATTACCACCACTATAAGTTGCTTCTATTCTGTATGTCACATATGTCAAATAGATAACCACAAATGATTATATGAATTCGGCTCCTTTCAAGAAAGACAAGAATAAATCCTGTGGAACAGTGATTGATAAATCAAAGCCACACAATAACTAGCAGAAATATGTTGACTAAATATATCATGAACATGAAGGTGGACTGAAGGAACAGAAACTACATAAGTATTTTGTGTAAGAAAAACTTAGGGATTGAGGTAAATTATTTAAAGTGGTAATAAAGGACAAACTCTCTCTCTCTCTCTCTCTCTCTCTCTCTCACACACACACACAAACACAAACACACACACACACACACACACACACACACACACACACACATAGAGTTGGGTGGAGAAGAGAGAAGGCAGAGAAGAAAGAAGAGAGAGATGACCAGTCAACTGAATAGGAACTTTAACCAAGGAAGAAAGGAAAAATATTAAGAAGAAAGTATGTAAAAATGTAGACTTTTGTTCAGTCTTTGAAAAGATTACCTGTTTGCATTATACTACTGTTATTTCTTATAAATACTAAAATAGATTCATTACTATAACATAATTCAATTAAACATGCCATCTACCAGTACCTGAGAAATGCAGCATTAATACTAGTTAAGAAAGATAAAACAATGTTCCACCAATTTTCCATCTACAGAAAGAATTGCTAATCAGAATTGTAAAGAGAAATGAACGTCTTGAAAAGATATATTTAATAGAACATGGAGTTTAAGATATTTTAGCATAAAATCCTAACCTAAGTTCAGAGTTAAAGGAAACTAGGGTGTACTGTAACCTTCGTCCCTATTTATATACCCTAATTTGTTTACTTCATATTTATGACATATTTCTTCAAGAAAATTCACCGGAACTTATATATCCTAAACATTAAAAGGGAATACTCACAGAGTTCTCTGCTAGATAAAATGGCCCTAACCTTGCATCCTAAATGGCTCTTCAGAGTACACTATAAATCAGTCTGGGGAAACAAAAACCAAGATTTCCTGCCACAAAGCTCTCCCACCTCTAGTCTCCTTCCCACCAGGACAGTCAATCCTTCCAATGGATTTGAACCTCACCTCTGAATCTCTACCTACTATGTCCGCCCCAGTGAGCCCTTGCCCATATAAAGCATCACCCAGCCAGCCCCTGCCCCATTGCTCTCACCACTGTCTGAGACAGCCTCCTAGCTCATCCTCTGCACCTTGTCCCCCTAATAAAAGCCTAGTTTTGGGTGTTTGTATCTCTGGCTCAATTCTCATCCTCTCAAATATAATTTAGGCCATACTTTTAGAATTTTAATAGACTTGACTATTACGAAAATCATGCATATATAAAACACTATTATGTAGAAATCCATTGATTGACATTAAAAATATTGCTTCTTAATATAAAACATCTTATACCAAGTGTTCAGGGTATCATAAACATATTTCTTAATCTCTAATAGCTCACAGTAATGCAAGAGATTTAACATGAGTATTTTGAAATATAAAAATAAAACTTCTGAAACTTGAAATGTTAGAATGAGATACGAGGATATTGATTGGATATTTTTAAAAGCTATAATATAAAAAATTTCTTAAAGCTCTACTATAAGGTTATTGGGAGTATCTGGTCCCAGAATTGGTTATTATTTTGGGTAAAACATGAATTCTTCAATCAGTTCAAGAACTTTAAATACAGTGCACTCTTAATGGAAGCATGACTTAGAAAATACAGTGCAGTCAGATGTGTTGGCAGTTAATTGCCAGCTTGGGGAATTTAGTGAGACCTTGACTTAGATAGATAGATAGATGATACATACCTACATACATGCATACATATATACAGGACTGAGGATGTAGCTAATTGGAAAGGCCCTATGATCCACTCCCAGAAACAAAATAACAACAACAAAAAAACTGTAATTCTTTAGTAATACAGATTTTAAGAAAGAGATTTAAAATTCCTAAATTTAAACAATTTCTAATATAATTTTAGTCTAAAAAAAGAGCCAAGAATAAAGCTCTCATAAACTGTTATGATACTACAATAAAAACTACTTAAAAGAAAAAATATATTTTATGTGCTGTAAGTTTTGAAAATAAAGGCACCAAATTTCCATGGTAATTATAAAGACTAATAGTATCCATTTTTACATTTATTTAAGCATAGAATTATAAAAGTCATGGTAGTACACATTTAAAAGTCATAGTAAGGTACACTTATCCATGTAATCCTTCACCATATTTTCTATTTCCTCTATTGTGAGAAAGTTTTGCCTAATACAATTTTCCTGTCACTATGTATTTTGTAGCCCATTACTTTGTTTCAGTCCCTGATACCTCAGAGAACTTACCAGTTATTTACCAAAGGAAAAAGAAAAAAAATCTCATGTAAAACTATGGTAGGTAGAGCATTGCTAAATTTGAAGACTAAGCAGTATACAAAGCAAAACTATGAGTAAAAAAATTAACTTTCCAAAAGAGTACTTTACCATGTCATCAAAATTATCATCATCCCCCACTGATGAGTCAAAAGGATCACGTTTGTTAGAAAACCTTTAAGGCAAAAATATAAAACAAAAGCAGGTGAGTTTTGTCCTTAAAAACTGGTTATCTGTACACGAACGTTTCTTGGTTGATACAATTCAAATTTAACCTGTTTTTATGAAGGTTTTAGCTACTGTTTTCTGTCTCCTTTCAATTTATGAAATGGTCAGTGAAGATTCCCTTTCTCTCACACATCAGAAACAGACAGCCAACAGACTAGCAGGGCCTGAAAATAATTTGTTGGTACAAATTGCCTGACCTGAAGGCTGAACTGAAAAATCCAACCAATGGTTGACATAAGTGTTGTTACCTGGACTGAGCAAACCTGTGAATCTTAAGGTAGATAGACTGATATACTGTCCCCTTTCCATAGTCTCTCCCTGTTCCAACAACTAAGCTGGATGTGATGGTTTACATTGAAAATGAATGCAGCAATTCTTCTGTGTAGAAGGTGTATGGGTTATGAAGAGCTATACTCATCAGGTCACTCATCCAAGTGCAAGTTCAATAGCTGAACTTGTTCTCAGGAGGTGGGGGTGGTTGGAGACAGGTCACTGGGCCATGAGCTGGAAGGGTATATTCCTGTCCCTGGCTCTTCTGCCCTCTAACTGCTTTCTTGAAAATTTTACTATGCATATTATCAGATCACAGTGGAATAAAACTAGAAATCAATAGCAAAAGAAACCACAAGAATTAGGCAAACATATAGAAATTAAATAACACTTTTGAATAATCAGTCACAGAGGAAATTAAGGCAGAAGTAAGACAATTCTCAAAATTAAATGAAAATACAATTCATGGGACACAATGAAAGCAGTCCCATGAAGGAAGAATGCAGCAGGGAATGCCCACATCAGAACAATAGAATGAGCTCAAATAAATAACCTAATGATGCATCCCACGGTCTTAGAAAAACAAGAACAGTCCAAACACACAGGTGT
>NW_022900913.1:71159864-71164115 GCF_012274545.1 Fukomys damarensis | reverse complement strand
AAAAAAAAAAAAAAAGAGTACTTTGAAAATCATTTTTGGAAGCTAACATTATCCTGATCCCCAAATGAGACAAGGATCCAACCAAGAAAGGGAAAGGCAGGCTAAGGAACATAGATGTAATAATCCTTATCTAGATACTGGCAGACTGAGTGCAACAAATCATCAAAAAGATTATATACCATGAACAAGTAGGTTTCATCCCATGGATTCAAGGATGGTTCAATATATAAAAACCAATAAATGCAATTCAGCATATAAACAGAAGCAGGACAAAAATCACATGATCATCTCAAGACATGCAGAAAAAGTCTGACAACAACCATTCATGACAAAACCCTGAAGAAAATAGGTTAAGAAGATCTTTATCTCAACATGATATAAGCAATTTATCAATAACCTACTGCCAACATCATATTAAATGGGGGAAAACTGAAAGCCTTCTAAAATCTGGAACAAAACAAGGAGGTTCATTACTATCACTCTAGATCAACACAGTCCTTGAAATATTAGTCAGAGTGATCAGACAAGAAAAAAAAAGGGGGGTATGTAGAAGAGAGACAACCTCAAAAAATT
Source organism: Fukomys damarensis (assembly GCF_012274545.1). Taxonomy (NCBI): domain Eukaryota; kingdom Metazoa; phylum Chordata; class Mammalia; order Rodentia; family Bathyergidae; genus Fukomys; species Fukomys damarensis. The sequence goes on along the minus strand of NW_022900913.1, from coordinate 71,163,542 downwards.
ATTATTTGCAGGTGAAATGATTATGGAAAAGACCCCAAAACCTCTACCAAAAGACTCCTAGAATTGATGACCAAATTTAGCAGTATAGCAGTATACAAAAATAAATACACAAAAGTCAGTATCATTCCTGTATACTAATAATGAATGCACTGAAATGCAATTAGGAAAATAATACCACTCACAACATCAAAAAAAAAATTTAAATTCTTAAGCTAAGGAGGCAGACCTCTACAATGAAAATTACATCACTCTGAAAAAAAGAATTTCAAGACATCAGAAAGTGGAGAGATATCCCTTGTTTCTGGATGGGCATAACCAATACTGTCAAAATGGCCTTACTTCCAAGACTGATATAAAGATTTAGTACAATCCCAAGCAAAATGCCCATGTTATTTCTCACAGAGCTAGAGAAACAATCCTATATGGACTCAGAGGAGACCCAGAGTAGCAAAATCAATCTTGGATAGCAAAAGCAAAGCAGGTGACATCATATCCCAGACTTGAAGTTACACTATAAAGCTATAGTCATTAAAACCACAGGGTAATGACACAAAAACAGGCATGTGCATCAGTGACACAGGATAGAAGAAACAGAAACAACCCCGGCACACAGAGCTGTGTGATCTTTCACAAAGAAGCCAAAAATATACAATGGAGGAAAGATAGACCCTTTAATAAACAGTGCTGAGAAAACTTGATACTGACATGCAGAAGATTGAGTCTACATCTGTATATCTCAACATGTACTAAACTAAAATCAAAATGGGCCAACTATCAAAATGTTAAAACAGAAACAATCTGCTAGAAGATGAAATAGGTACACTTCTTGTGGACATAGACAAAGGCAAGAACTTTCTGAATAGAACCCAAATAACATAATAAATAATATACAGAAACAACAAATGCGATCATATAAAATTTAAAAGCTTCTGTACTGCAAAGGAAACAACCAGTGAAGAGTGAAGAGACAACCTTCAGAATGGGAAACAGTTTTTACCTGGTATTTCACAGGCAGAAAACTAACATCAAGAATATATAAAGAAGCCCGGTGTGGTGGCACACGCCTGTAATCCCAGCACTGAGGAGGCTGTGGCAGGAGGATCCCTGTGAGTTTGAGACCAGTCTGAGCTATACAGTGAGTTCCAGGTCAGTCTTAAATATACAGTGAGACCCTGTCTCAAAAAACCAAACTCCCCCCAAAAAGAAGAATATAGAAAGAACTCAAAAATATTAGACCTCCTCAAATAAAAGACACAGATGAAAAATGGGTAACCAAAATGAAAAGATACTTCTCAGAAGGACAAATGGCCAATACATACATGAAAAGATGCACACAATTGCTGGTCATCAGACAAATGCAAATTAAAACCACATTGCAAATACTATTTTACCTCAAAAATAATGATTGTCATTAAAACTCTAATTATAAATGGTGATGAGAATAGGGGAAGGAGAGGAACTTTTCTACATTGTTGGTGGGAATATCAACTAGTACAACCACTAGGGAAATCAATATGGAGATCCCTTAAAACACTAAAATTAGCAATTCCATTTGTTCCAGCTATGTTCCTTCTAGATATCATCCCAGACTTAAAATCATAGTACAGGGATACATGCATATCCAATGTATAATAGCTACAACTTAGAAACAGTGTATATGTCTACAGAAAAATGGTATTTATATACAATGAAGGACTACACTGCCATAAAGACAAACTTGAGGCATTCATAGATGAATGGATGTAATTTGAGAATATCATGTTTGGTGAAATAAGTCTAACACACAAGCTCAAAAATTCTCTTATATGATGACTTACATACATATATATGTGCATATAAACATACAATATAGAAAGTAGGGAGCTCAAATACTTCCCCAAATTATCTGTTTCATTGTTTCAAAAATACTTTACTATAGATACTAATTTGTTTCATTTATATAACTAGTTTATCTTAGATCACTGGTAAAAAAGCTCTTTCTTGTAAGAATCTTTTTGGTTTATGTCTTGTATTCTGAGGAAGTACTTTGAAGATAATGATACACAGCATATTGACTATTTTTTATTACTTTGTAATAAAACTTTATTTTTTCATAAAAAATAGCAAACATCACTCCATATTACTGCATAACAGACCTTGAATCCTACTATAATGTTCTTTGTGCTGTCCAATCCAAATAATTGCTTTCTGATGGTATGTGTTGATATCTTTCATTTTATCCCAACAATTGTAACTCAGCCTTTTCCCTATTGATGTATTTGACTGTAAACTATTGGACGTTTTACTACTCTAGAACACCACTAAAGTCTTATCTTTATAAAAGAACAACTATACCTTCCTGGCTCATCCAGAGCATGAATATTTTCTTTCTCCTTTATAAGCAGTTCTGCCACTTGCTGCTTGTTTTCCTTTACAGCAAGTGAATGTGGTGTGAGGTCATCCTGTGAATGAAAAAAGTTATTATCCATACAATTGTCTATTTCTTAACGGAACTGAAAATCTGGAAAAAGCTCCCATTGCTCTAACCTATTACAGTAGACCCTTGACTTATAAACTGGATTAGTCCTGAGGGCTGGTTGTAACTATGTCATTACAGCTGAGATGTGGATGTTTACCTCGGTACATGCTATAGATAACAAGAGGCAGATAAATCTTCCATTAACCTCATTAACCCAAGTTGTTCATATGTCAGGCCAGCCATAACTTGCAGGTCCACTGTATAAGGAATAAATGCACAGCAGTCTCTTCCTCCTCATTATGCTTCCACATGTGCGGTTCCTGAAATGCACTACCTCTGCCTAGAGTTGCTACATGAACTCAGGTCAAAACTCGCCTCAGACTTTCACTGATTCCAAGGATCTTTCCTTCTGTCACAGATTCATTATGGTACTTTGAGTTATGCGACGGCTCCCACCTGAATCAAAAGCATCTTGAGGGCAGGGGATATATCTTTGATCTCAGTAGTCCCAATTCCTAAAGCATAGTAGTAAAAGATTTAAGTATTTTTATTGAATTGATGAGCTAAATAATCTCTAGTGCAGGGTTTCTCAGTCTATCCTCCAAAGAATAATTTTGCATGTTTTTTGCCTCAACAGATTCACTAATCACCTGTTTGAGAGATTATTATAAAACTGCATTATTTATTCAGTATTAAAATCTCTTTAATTTTGCTTTATTCCTATTGGACAATACTTTTTTCTGTCAAATATCAACAACTGAGGAATTAAAGGTTTTAGGAATACAGTGTTGAGGGCTTTCCCATAACATGGAAGTTTCTTCTGGGTTATGGAGGAAATCTGCTGGATTCTATGTATGGTGTCAGGATCCAAATACAAATGTCAACAAATCCTGCTCCAATTGAGTCCACAGGACATGGTCACTCATTTGTGAAATAAGCTCCAAATGAACTCTGACTGCTTATTACTAAACTATCTATGGGTTTTTCTCCTATTATTAGATGAAAATTTTATCTTAGCTTAGAAAAGGCTCAGTACAAAACTTTGATTCTCACTGATTATGAAAATCCTAAGATCCATACGCCTATGTACTCTTTTTAATACGTTTTCATTCTGTTCCCATTATAATTGCTAAGGCTTTCTCTTTGTTTTAAGCAAAAAAATCTCTCTCTCTCTCTCTCTCTCTCTCTCTCTCTCTATATATATATATATGAGAGAGAGA
>NW_022900913.1:71099166-71158729 GCF_012274545.1 Fukomys damarensis | reverse complement strand
AATGCTCAAAAAGCATTCTCATCTACTTTCTGACTAACTTCACTGATTTCTGCCAGGGCTCAGTGAACTTAAAACATTGAGATGTCTACCACATGCCTTCAACTAAAAACAGGCTCATGGTTGCCACTATTCAGTTCAGAGAATTCTGAAAATAATCAACATTTGTTGACCTCATCCTCTGAATGATAATAATGAGATGTAAAACTCTTAAAGATTCAGCCTCAGCCTAACCATAAGTGAATTTCTGCAGAGCTTCTCAACAGCAGTCAGTGACTGAAGGTTGGCGGGAAAGTGGTGGTATTCTGCACAGCAACAGCACCAACGATACTCCTCCTAACTTCCCATTGACAGAGGTGGAGAAAGACAAATGAAAGCTGAGCTAATATGTTGCAAAGGAGAGACTGGAAGAAAGTGGTATTTAATCAAACTCTTCCACAGATTTCTTAAGTTCCTGAGATTTGGGAATTCATCATTATACTTGCTTATTAAATGGTTCTGAGCTATATCAGAATCTTGAGGGAACAGTTGTAAATATCCATGTCCAGACCTTACTAGATTTACTCAATCAAAATCTCAGGGGACAGTCGCAACTCATACATTTTCAAAACTTTCCCCAGACCTCTGAGAAGTGCAAGTCTAGATAAGAGCTAGAGAACCTAGAAGGTCAAACTTTGGTCTTCTCTCATCTACACAGCCGATTCTTTTTACCATTTGGGGATTTTCAAAAGGGAAAGTAAGAGAAAGTTACTCCCTAAAAGCTCCATTTAATCCTGTTGGGTAGGGGCGGGACCAGACTACAAAATTCAAAATGCATTATACAAGCCCCTTATCACCCAGCTCCCAGCAAAACATTATAGGTTTGAAAGCAGAATTTAGATCATTATATCAGTTGCTGTTTCTGCCTGAAACAGAGAGAATGTCTGCTAATTATTTGTTCATTTCCTCTTGCTTACCATGTAAGCACCATCCAGCCAATGCCAATCTGGCTTCATCGGAGCTCTCCTAAAATTGCAACTTTGCAAATATACAACTTTCTAAACTAAGAATTTTTATTCCTAAGCGAGGTACAGCGGTGCATGCCTGTAATCCCTGCACTGTGGGAGGCTGAGGCAGGAAGACTAAAAGTTCAAGCCCAGCTTGGGCAACAAAGTGAGCCCCTGTCTCAAAATAAAAGATAACATAAAAGAGCTGCAGATGTAGCTCAGTGTGAAGGCCCTGGGTTCAATCTCCAGTATTGCAAAAAAACTATTCTCAAAACTGAAAATCAGACACACATTGTTTAAATACTGCATTGCTTCTCTGGTGTGAGAAACTAAAAGGGGAAATAAAGACTAAAATGTATAACAGGCATTGGGAAATGGTAAGAAAATGTTCAAATGGGAAGGGGCACAAAGGAGAGGGAAGGGGATAGGAAGGATGGGACAAGCAAAAAAGTGAACACAGAAACAAAGCAAGCGTTTCTATATAGGGAGGGGAGGGGGTCAAAGGGAAGGAACAATGGAAAGAACAAGAGGCGGGGTATAACATGTACAGGTGCAAATTTCCCAGTGGTGAGTGTTATCATTTTATATATAAAATCTACCAATAAATGTTTTGGTTTAAATAAAAACAAACAGAGAAATAAAAACATACAAAGAGCATCTTGTCTATATAGAGAGACCAGAAAAATATTTTTCCAAAAAGAAGAAAACAAACAAGGGACAAGAGATTTAGCTCAGTGGTACTGCACCTGCCTTCTAAGATCAAGGTCCAGAGTTCAATCCCCGGTAAAAAAAAACAAAATGAAAAAATGATAACCTCCACTGACCTGCATATTTCTAATCATTTTCCCTTTCCAGTTTTCCCATTTAAGTGAGACCACTAAAAAATGAATCACTTTTATGACTTGTCAGCAGCAACAAGATTTCCACTTATTATGAGATGAGGTTGTTCTGTTTAAATTTTAAAATAAAGCCTATTTCCAAGCCAAATGTTGCTGTCTTCTGTTGTTTTACACTAAGGAAGGGGAGGAAAAAATACTTTGATAGAAATAATAGAAAAAAGAAAAGGGTTACTTCTTAAAACTTCAGTGTTTTCACAAATATTGCCATAACTTCATAAAAGCAACCTTTATCCTCTAGTGTTTCTTTAACATTATCAACATTTAAAGTGAAATCTTTAACTATTAAATTATTTTAAATATTGTGTTTTTATTCATGGAACGCTTGAGCTTATGAAAAACTGACCCTAGCTGTATGTCACTGTTAACATGCGTCTACTTCAAATACCTTGGAAAAGAAATTGGTTGAACTATACCTTATTTTTGGCCTCAGTATCTGCATGGTGTGAAAGCAGTTTTGCTGCTATTGATGAGTTTTCCCAATAGACTGCATAGTGGAGAGCAGTGTTGCCGTTAGCATCTGCAACATTCGGATTGGCACTGTGTTCCAAGAGAATAGTTGCACACTCTTCCTGGTGGTATTGTACAGCCTGTGGGTATTGTAAGAAGAGGATGTCAACTCCGGGAACTCAAAAGAGACCTTCCTCATGCCTCAAGTAGTTATATTAAATTACATCAATTAAATTTTATTTCAGCAATTAAATGTAATCCATCTCATGCTAAAATTGGTGCCTGCTACCCACCTTAATCAGGGCGGTACTGTTTTCCCTGTCATGGGCATCGATGTCACATTTTTTCTCCACCAGGAGAGTCACCACTTCTGGATGGCCATAGACACAGGCAAAATGCAAAGCAGTCCTATGACAGTGAGAAAGAATCTTAGGAAATTACAGAGCTCTATTTCAAAATGCACCATTGTTCTTGTAATGGTGAACATTAAATAGTCTTCAACACAAATAGCTAATTTTCTTCTAAAATGTACAATACTTATTACTCACCAATTCATGGAAGTGCAGCCAGGTGATTTTGTGTTTGTGTGTGTGGTACAGGGATGGGAGCTGGGGTCTTGCCCACACTAATCAGGAGCTCTACACTGAGCCACAACAGCCTCCCCATCCCAGAGCAGCGTACTGTTACAGAAAGAGCAAGTTTTGGATTGAGCTCAACTTGGATTTAATATTTCATTTAAGTTCTTACTTTCTAGCTATCTTTGAGCCTTTCTATGCCTCAATTTTCTCATCTACAAAATGATGAATGAAGTTATCTCACAGTGTACTACTGTGCTGGTTAAATAAGAATCCATACAAAATATTTAGCACTATTTCTAGAACAAATAACAATAATCATTAGATGTTGTAATCACTACTTAAGAAAGACAGCATTTCAATTAAGTAAAATAAATCATCTGCAGAAGAAGGTGCAACTATCCATGTTCAGCACTCAACCTTTGCATACGAATCCCAATTCACTGAGTCAGTGCTGCCACGAATAAAATTGCTTCCTGGGAAAATGGACTCAACATCTCATCTCTGTACACGAAAATCCTGCAGAAGTGCACTGAAAAAGCGTTCTTCATACAAAGTCATCACATAATCCATCGTGCCATACATTAAGTAAAATATGATACAGCAACAGGTCTATGGCAGCAGGGGCCACATGGTTGGCATTTAAAAACTACTACAAGGAAGGAGGGCTAAATAACAAAGTAAAATAATATAAAATAACAACCCTTAGTTTGATTTTCATTTTAACCTGAATAAAACAGAGGTTTCAAATGAGTAGGTACAGCCCATTTTATTCAGTATTTATATTTATAGAGTGCACAGAAATCAAATATTTCTAATGCTTAATATTAGCTTTTAGTACTGTTTCACATTTTCAAGAGTCTTTAGTGAGTCACATAACTTCCTATCTTCAGAGGATGTTTTGGCTTGAAAAGAAAGAAGGAAAGCTTCAATTAAAACTGAAGCTCTTGGGCGGAGGGGGCGAAGGGGGGCAGGGGTAAGGGGAAAAAATGAGAATCAAGACTTGTCATGTAGAGGCACAAGATCCCAACAATGAATGTAACTGTACTGTACCCCTAAAATTTACCAATAAACTCAATTAAAGCTGAAAAAATAATTGAAGTTCTTCAATTTTGAATCTCTCAACTTGCTAGACTGAACAAGTAAGCATGATGGTTTAAGGAGGGAGGGATCCTGATAGTAGAATATATAATAGGTATTCAGGTTATGTTTGGTGAATAAATGGATTGAAAGAATGGATAAATACTTGGGGAGTATAAAGTAAAGCAGCAATTCTTCAACAATAATAATCACTTATATGTGATATTTTTTACTTCCATAAAGATACAATTAAAATGATCTAGACTTGCATATATGTAGTAAATCTATATATAGTACAATGCACAGAATTATGTATACATATAATAAAAAATTCTCTAAGCACAGATTCTTTTACTTCTGAAGGAGCCTAGAGCTGGCAGAAATACCAATACACACACAGAAAGTACAAAATTGTTATCTGTGCTAATTCATATTCCTGTTGTTCTCCAGTTTATTAACAGTAAACTTTTCTTTGAATTTTATATACATTCACTATATGAATCACAGGTAAGAGAAAGGAAAGAAAGGCACACAGAACTATTTACAAAACTCATCACATGATAATCCAGACGGCAAGACTCAAAAAACATCAAAATACTGAACTATTACTGAGTATGTTTTCTGAGGTCAATGAAATAAAATTAGAAACAAAAAGATAGTGAGAAAATCTTAAATATTAGAAATAGAAAAAAACTTCTAAATAATAAAAAAGGAACAGAAAAGTTCATTTATTCAAATGCCTGAAAACAAATTTTATCCAATTTTGTACACACGTTTTGGCTAACACAGACTTCAGTCTATTTTTATGTACACAAAATCAAACTGACTTTTTCTCACTTGATATACCAGAGTACATCTTTTCATGTCAACATACATCAATGTCTATGCCAACTTCAATGGCCATATTATTCTATCCTATGAATGCAGTGCAAATAATATGATCTCTTTGATGGACTCTCCTTAAGCAATGCTGAAGAAAAGCCAATGACATGAGTCTCTATTTACTAAAGATATTTTAGTAATATGGAATTGATGGGTGGAAACATGCTTTTTAAAAATATGCTACAGAACTCACACCAAATTGTCTATTTAAATAAGTCATTAGCCACCACAAATTTTAAGCAGCAGTATAAACTGCTCTTCATCTTCAAAATCTTTGTAGATGTGGAACAGCATTTCATTCCTTTTTAAAATTAAATTCCCTTTACCAGGGACTCTCTGTATTTTTTGCTATGTTTATAGGTCACTTGTAGGTCTGAACATGAATACTTTACCCAATTTAGAGTTCAGTGTAGCTTACTGGTGATCCCCAACTTCAAAATAAATAAATAAGAATTCAGTATTTTTCCCTCGATGAGGTGAAAAATATTTCTGTAAAATAAAGAAACATTTTGCATCTGATGTATGTTGTAAATCTTTTGCAAGTATATTGTCTTTCATTTTGTTAACTTTTCTCTAAAATAAAGGAGAGTTTGATTTTTCTTTTGATTGTCAAACATCAGAATGGCTGTTTCTATGCAGGTTGTGTGTTTAGCTCGCACCAGGCTCTGAGCACAACTCCGAACACAAAAAAAGAAAGAGTGCTTGCTTTTGAGGTCATTCTTAGGAAGGCACAAATAGGCATTTGTGTTTTCTTTTGGTACCCTTCTCATATTGTATTATTTCTAAAATGTAACCTATACTCTAGGAATTTTTGTGAAAAAAAATTTCTAGCTCATAATTTTCAAACAGTTAATAGGCATTTCATTCATGGGTAACTCTGATTTTCCAACTCATGTGGTTGTCACCAGTATTCAGTTCTAAATTCTTACAGATACTTGAGTGTTTCTGGATTTTCTATTAAATTACATTCATTTATTTGTCTTTTGGGAGATTAGCAAACAATTTGTTTTGATACCCAGCAAGGCAGGACTTCACTACGTTTTCTTAGTGACAAAATAGAAAAAGAGGGTGTGTAAAGTCAAGCGTTAGGAGACAGTTTTATTGGGTTTATAGAAAACTGATGAACAGAAAGTTCACATTTTGGGACTACTGAATATTTCTAGTCAAGAACATGGAGCCATGTTTCAATTTCAGTTTCCGTGTAACATTCTTCAGTAAAGAACATATGTGCACAGGTGAAGGCTGATAGAAAATGGATACTAGATTTTATTCAAATAAGTTCTAGCCCTGAATTTATATAATATCATATCACTATATAATGTATTAATATATGTAATGTGATATATATAATATATATTATATTATCATCTAATGTATTGATATAAAATATAATACATAATATAGATATATAAATATATTATATATTAAACAACACCTCCCTTCCTTCCTTCCCCCTTTCCTCCCTCCCTACCAGAAATTGAACTCAGGACCTTGTACAGGCAGGTAGCAGAATCTTTCTTTCTTTTTTAAATCCTCTTCCCCCTCCAGTTCCTTTATCCCATTTTTTATTTCTATTGATATTATTTGTCTTATATCATGTTAATAGCCTATAATGTTTGCATTAATTGGAGTTATTTAAATGATATATTAATATTATGCATTATATATAAAATATTGATATATTATGGGAAATATTTCAGTGTATTCTTTTAAAATGCATAAAAGTTATCTTAATGTGATTTTAAGAATAAAATCCTGTACACACATTTGTTCCTGTGGTTAAATTTCTTTTAAGTAGTCAATCAAGTGATCTATCACCGCTGATTGATTTTATTTTGCTGCTCATAAATATTTGGCTGCCTGGGGATAGACCCCCCTCTAACCTGTCCCCCCTCCTCATCCCCTTCTCACCCTCTCGGGCCCTCCCCCTGCCTGCCTCTCCCCTTCCTCACCCTGTCCAGCCCTCCAACCTTGGACCTGCCACTGCTCCTGCACTTTCCCAGCCCCACCTGCACACCCTCCCCTGAAGCCCCATTACCTGTGCTTCTTGTCTCTGTCATTGACACCACTTTTCCTCAGCATGAGGCGCTGCTCCACTTTTGCCGTGTCACCCACACTGGCAGCCTTGTGTAGCTTGCCCATGGCCTTGGGGCGGGCTCTGTGCTGCGGATCCCCGCAACTGCCCTGTAGGCCTGAGGGGTCTGAGGGCACCCGGCCCCTACTACTGAGGCCAAATAGCCTCCTAATGGCTGAGGCTATCGACATCCTAGCCCTCCCGTTCAGCCTTTCTCCAACGAAAAGTTTAGCCAACTGAGCTTGTAGAACAAATTCTAGGCTCTGCTGCTGGCTTCCACCCGGGTGGAATCTCTGTTACCAAGCAAAAGGACGAAGTGCCTCTGAGCCTGTGGTGCATGCTCACCAGGCTTAACTGCCTCTGTGCATGCGTCTCATGCTGCGCATGCGCGCCAGGCATAACTGCCCCCTGCGCATGCGCACCAGGCCTAACTGCTTCTGCGCATGCAGCGCATGCTCAAGAGGCCTTCTCAGTACATAGATGCACCTGTCCACGTGGGACTTCTTCCTTTCCTGTATATTATCTTTATTTCTTTCTCTTGCCTGAGTTCTCCAGATAATGTTTTAAGAACTATAGTGAGAAGGAATGGTGATGTTGGACATCCTTATCTTGTTCCTATTTTAGAGGCAAAGCATTCTGCTTCTTCTCACTTAATATGATGGTGATTGTTGGTTTGTCCTAAATTGGCCTTTGTCAGTTTGAGATGAGGTCTTTCTACAACTGTTTGCTTCAGTGATTTTTTTTTTTAATATCACGAATGGATGTTGTTTTTTGTCAAATGCTTTTTCACCATCCATTGAGATTATCATGTGATTTGTCCTTATTTTTGTTTATATTGTGTATTACTTTTATTGCTTTGTATATATTGAAAAGTCTACCTGTGCCCCTGGAATGATTCATGATGTATTTTTGACAATTTCTTGTACTCTCTTTGCCAGTATTTTGTTGAGACATTTGTGTTAATATGCATTAGAGAGATTGGCCTGTAAGTCTGTTTTTAGGCTGGGACTGTCTTCATTTGGAATCATGGTCATGCCATCTCACAGGAATGACTTTGGGAATACCTTTTCTTTTCATTAAAGTGTTTGATGAGTACTGGCATTAGATGACTCCCACAGGGACCTGTGCTTTCTTCGTTGATCTTTTTCTTAATTATTTCTTCAATTTTATTGTCTGATATTGGGTGAGTCAGGATTTTTATATATTTTTGGTTCAGCTTTGGTAGTTCATATATATTTAGGAATCTATCTATTTCTTCTGAATTCTCCATTTTATTAGAGACCATTAGTTACTTATGGTCTTTTGAGTTCAGCAGAGCCTGCTGTGATTTTGCCTTTTTCAATTCTAATGGCTGTAGTTCGGGTCTCTGCTTTCCTCTTTTTGGCAAGACTGGCTAGATGTTTGTCTATTTTTATTCTTTTAAAGAACCAGGTATTTGATTCATTGATTCGTTGTATTTTTTAGACTCAATTTCATGAATTTCTGCTTTGTTCCTTATAATTTACTTCCTAATACTACCACTGGATTTGGATTGTTCTTGTTTTTCTAGGAGATATGGAATACATTATTAGGTTTTTTATTTGGGCTCACCCTTGTTTCTCATGTAAGCTTTCACAGCTAGACACTTCTCTCTCATGACTGGCTTTGACTGTGTCCCATAGGTTATGGTATGTTTTACTGGCTTGATTGTTGAATTCTATGAACTAATTTCTTTCTTGATTTCTTCTCTGATGAATTTATTATCCAAGTGGGTATTGTTTAATTTTTATGTGTTTTAATAATTTCTGTGATGTTTTTGCCATTGATTTGTAGTTTCGTTGCAATCTGAATGAAAATTGAAAATATGCATGGTATAATTTTGATTCTTTTGCATTTACTTAGTCATGCTTTATAGGACAGCATATGATCTACTTTAGAGAAAATTCCATGTGCTGCTGAGAAGAATATGTATTCTGTGCTTGTTGTGTGGTACACTGTAGTATTTATCATCCCCGTTTGTTTGAAGGTTTGGGTTAGTGATATTTTTGTTGATTTTTTGTCTAGTTGATCTATTTTTTGTTTTGGTTTCCTTCTGGTTTTCGGTTAATCTGTTTTTGAGAGTGGGGAGGGTAGAGAGAGAAAGGAACAAAAAGATCAAAAGAATAAGAAAAATAACACTCATGAGCCACAGAGAAATAGAAAGTAGGATGAATCTGTTAAGTATGTCATAAGTTGTGTATTTCTGCTCTGTAGGACCTTATTTCTCAAAAGAAAATAATGGCTGTAGTTTGGGTCTTTGCTTTCCTCTTTTTGGCAAGACTCGCTAGATGTTTGTCTATTTTATTTATTCTTTTAAAGAACCAGGTATTTGATTCATTGATTCGTTGTATTTTTTAGACTCAATTTCATGAATTTCTGCTTTGTTCCTTATAATTTACTTCCTAATACTACCACTGGATTTGGATTGTTCTTGTTTTTCTAGGAGATATGGAATACATTATTAGGTTTTTTATTTGGGCTCACCCTTGTTTCTCATGTAAGCTTTCACAGCTAGACACTTCTCTCTCATGACTGGCTTTGACTGTGTCCCATAGGTTATGGTATGTTTTACTGGCTTGATTGTTGAATTCTATGAACTAATTTCTTTCTTGATTTCTTCTCTGATGAATTTATTATCCAAGTGGGTATTGTTTAATTTTTATGTGTTTTAATAATTTCTGTGATGTTTTTGCCATTGATTTGTAGTTTCGTTGCAATCTGATCTGAAAATATGCATGGTGTAATTTTGATTCTTTTGCATTTACTTAGTCATGCTTTATAGGACAGCATATGATCTACTCTAGAGAAAATTCCATGTGCTGCTGAGAAGAATATGTATTCTGTACTTGTTGTGTGGGACACTGCAGTATTTATCATCCCCGTTTGTTTGAAGGTTTGGGTTAGCGATATTTTTGTTGATTTTTTGTCTAGTTGATCTATTTTTTGTTTTGGTTTCCTTCTGGTTTTAGGTTAATCTGTTTTTGAGAGTGGGGAGGGTAGAGAGAGAGAGGAACAAAAAGATCAAAAGAATAAGAAAAATAACACTCATGAGCCACAGAGAAATAGAAAGTAGGATGAATCTGTTAAGTATGTCATAAGTTGTGTATTTCTGCTCTGTAGGACCTTATTTCTCAAAAGAAATTCTTGAGCTACAGAGTAAAACATAAGACATGTGATTAATTTTAGAAATTAGTCCAGGACAGACAAAGCATGACTATAATACAGAAAGGAAAGACTGAATAGAGAAAATAGATTTTTATAATAACAACAGCTTCAAATAGCAAGGCCTCTGTGGCAAAGGACGGAACTACATGAACACTTTACTGAAAAGATATGAAATCTATACCAAATTAATAGCACAGCCATCCACAGAACTGGAGAACCAAAACAAGAAAGGAACTGGACTGCAGGAAGTGTGAGAGCTCTGCTATTGGCTAGATCCCAGCCCTGGTGTCTGGACAGGGTTCAGATGGGCTGAGTTTCCACAATACAATGGAAGTTCCTTAATATTGAGTTAGGCTTGGGGGTAGGTTTAATACTAGGATGAGGGTGGGGTTAGGATTAATTTTGAGTTAAGGTTACATTTAGAGTTAGACCAGATTAGGGTGAGGTACAGGGTTAGAGTTAGGAATCAGAGTTAGGGTTAGGGTTAGGGTTTTAGGGTAAAGGCAGAAATTGGTGTTAGGCTCCAGATTAGGGTGACAGTTACAGAGTTACAGTGTGAGAATTGGGGTGAGCATGCATGTTCAGGTTCGGTTTTAGGGATAGTTTTCTAGTTGAGATTGGGGTTCAGTAGGTAGGTTAGTGTTATGATGAAGGTTGATAAATCAAACAATTCCCCTCAAAATTCCTTACATTTTATTTATAAATATATTCCAATATATTTTGGCAAATTAAATATTTATTTGGAAAACCTTATAGTAAATATTAAAGCTTAGTCCAACAAAATAAAATAGTGTATTATTTTACTAATGCTTCCAAAGGAAAATATCTCAGACATGGCTTAAACACTGTGGCCATGATCAGACTTCTCCATTTGGTTGTCTGTTATTGTTTTCTGTACTGGGAATTGAATTCAGGACATCAAGCTTACCAGACGGGCACTATGCCACTGAGCTAAATCCCTGGCTCTATCTGTAACTTTTAACTGTGACAAAATTGAGCCTTGCCACACGTCACTTTTATAATTCATTGCTTAATCAATGAATTCATTGTTATTCCACATTATAGGTTGTTATCCAAAATGAAATGCATATTTCGTATCTGCCCTTGGGTCCTATGAGAGAAATTATTGTCATACTTTCTTGAATGATTGGGTGTTAAAAGCATCTTCTGTTTTTGTGCTAGGTCTTTGATCATAGTTCTTTTCACAAACTCCCAAATAATCTGCAACCTCCTGGATTATAAGAATGCCTTTTATTCTTACAAGGACTCTAGATGGAAGATAGTAAGTAAACATAAATGCATTATGCCTTGAATCTAGATCCCCCCACCAAGCTTTATATGCTCATAGGTGGGACTTTTTGTAGGTGGCTGGATTTATGGTGGGTGCATATGGATTCAGGGTACATGATAAATAAATTAGTCCACTGATTGCTTTGGCATAGTTCTGGGTATGGATTATGGGAAGGCTCACTCTAGGTGTGGCACCATCCAATAGGCTTGTAGCCTGAATGGAAAAAAAGGGAAAGTAAGACTCAATGTGGCTGCTTTGCTGCCTTTTGCCTGACATGCCAGGCATACTATTTTTCTTCCATGCCACCCTGTTCTACAGCCAGTGACTATGGCCTGAAACTTCTACAAACTGTGTGTTCAATAAACCTTCCCTCCTATAATTTGTGGGTGTTGGGGTGTCCCAGCAGTGAGAAAGACAACATGTTGCTTTGGCACTTTCAACCTACATCACACCCTCTGGTAGAATATAGGATAAAGTTGGATTAAATAATCAGTGATGCATATATGCTTAAATCATCATCAAAACCCCTAGAATGTATAGTTTAGGGAGTCAGTGAGGAAATCCTTGTAGAGGCAGTACCCTCTGAGTGCATGGGGGCAGAGGCTCCTGCTCTGGGAAACCTCCTGGATCTCTCTCTGTGCCTCTTTAAATTTCACGTTCATGTCTGTCCTTTACCACACCCTGTATCATAAATCAGTTTCCCCGTGCTCTACAGTGTCTTTAAAAATTGCCTCACAAATTCATGATCTACATTTCTGGAGCCTGGAAATTTTCAAATCAAGGCAATGGCACATATCCATGTGTGTTGAGTCTCCACTCTTCATAGATGGTGACCTTTAGTTGTGTCCTCACATGTCACAATGTGGAAAGAAGCTCCCAAAGACTCCTTTATAATGTTGTTGGAATGAAAATAATGCCAGAGCAGTGAGTGCCAGCAGCTCAGCTTCTCCAGGAAAAGTGTCTAGAGCTGCAGTGGCACGTGTACCACAGCTGCAATCTCTAACATGTTTGCTATCACTGACCTGGAGTTTAGAAAACAGTAGCTTGGACAGGAATCAAAGTGAGAAGAGGGTACTTGGGAACCAGGACAGCACTGACAAAAGAGGAAAAAAGGGATTAAATGATAAAAGTAATAAGGGAAAAGAAAAAATATGACAAAAAGAAAAAATATGACAAAAAGAAAAAAATGGAAATAAAGTGTTTGTAAAAGTGGAGAGAAGGAGGGGGTGAAGGGAGGGCATGGAAAAGGGGAAAAAATGAGAACCAAGACCTGTCATGTAAAGGTACAAGATCCCAATAATGTATGTAATTGTACTCTATACCTAAAATGTACCAATAAACTCAATAAAAGGAAAAAAATGATACAGAAGGAGAGGGTGACTCTATACAAACCATGGAGCTGAGCAGCTGGCCAGCTATTTCCCAGCAGATGAAGTTGAACTAAAAACTTTTCAATCACAGAGAATTGCATCGGGGCTGGCAGAATCAGTGTCAGTTGGAACCCGTAGGAAAATTCCAGAGTGGCCTTCCAGGGTCAACAGTTGCTGAGTAACCTTGGTACAGTACCCACAACACAATTGCAGAAAGAGATCTGGCAGGAATTCCATTGGAGGGAAGAGATCAGGGTTCCAGAGCAGACCCTTGTGTCTAAAACATTCTGCACACTGTCAAGTTCCCAGAGTGGATGAGGGAAGGCCAGCTACAGGAGACAGCTGGTGGCTGAAAAACAGGCTGGAGATCTGACTCCTGCAGTTGGAAGCCAGGTTCAACTTGAGTGGCACAGGACTGGAAGATCACACTGGCACCTTGTTCCTACATCCAGCACCATTTCAGGGGCAGACTGTCACCTTAGACTTCCAGTGTGAACAGAAGCTTCAGCTCTGCTTCTTAATTATAGGCTGTGGAAAATAGTGACACATCCAAAACAATAGAAATCTCACTTTCTTTCCTTCTTGCCATTTCTCTCTTTCTGTTTATTTCCTCATTCTTGTTCTATTATTTCCCCTTTATGAGTATGTGTGTGCTTATCTTCCTCTTTCCTTTTTCTTGCCATAAAGTTTTTGGAGGATAAGCTAATTCTCCTGTTTCTTATTATTCTTTAGTCATCCTACCCTCTAACTTTTCTAATGTGCCTTAGCAATAGTTAGCCTATGAATTGGATGTTATATACTACTATAAAATGTAAATCATATTCATTAGGTTGAAATGGCAATTACCCCTTTCATGGAGAGAAGCATGACAATATTGGAACAGACAAAATCTGACAATTTTTAAATAATTCAGTTTGTTTTCTGCACTTGAGTCACTCTGCCTTCTATATTCAATGATTTCTTTTTCCAAAATGTGAACTCCTGAGAGCATCACTTTCCCCAAATGAGGGTCTAAGGAACTAATCCTCTCTTGTATTTATACATGTTAAAGTTTAAAATTCTTTTTGCTCTACTATTCAAAAAGGACAATAGGGCTGGGGATGGAGTTCAGTGGTTCTACCACCTGCCTCACAAGCACAAGGACCTGAGTTCAATCCCCAGTACAAAAAAAAAAAAAGCAAAAAGCACAATAAATATAATAGCTTCTCCCCCATTTGGAAAAGTACAATTTTTGAAGCTTCGAGTTGGCTGCATTAGGAATTAGAAATGTCTTTGATGATATGCAGCTGTCTTCACTTCTTGATCATGGATGTCTAAAGCATTACAAGAGGCCAATTCATGTACCTGGAGAAATGGACCACAGTTTGTCACACTTCCTCTTGAAGCTCTCATCAGATCAGAAACTGATTTCTTCTTTCTACAAATAGAAAACTTAATTACATAGAGAGGAAAAGGGTCTTGAACAGGGGAAATGGGATAAAATTAAGTAAAATTTATTTAAGAAAAAGAAACTCAATTACAGGATGACTTCCAAGAATACAAATCCTGACATTTCTTCACCATAATTTCTCTCTTGTCCTCTTATATCTTTGTCTCCAATGTAGGCACAGCACATACTAACCTTACTGGCTCTCCTTTATCTCTACCTTTCTTCTATGGAGATTGATTTAAGATACAAGGGAACAAGGGAGTGGGGAGGTAGAAAAGAAATGATAGACAAGAGAAAGAAAGCCCAATAGAAGGAAAAGTGAAAACAAAGCTTTTGTAAATAAAAAGGGGAAGATATAATGAAGGGCAAGGGAATGGGAAAAAATAAGAAGCATGGTATAGCATGCATAGGTACCAATTTCTTATGATGAATGTTATCATTATGTATCTAAAACGTACCAATAAAAGTAACTTTACCTCTAAAAAGAAAGATTACAGATCAATATATTTGATGAACATGAATAAAAGATTATCAGAAAGACAATAACTGACAGAATTTCACATCATATTAAGACCATGCATCAGCAAAAAGTTAATTTTACCCAAGGAATGCATGAAGGGATGGTTGAACAGATTTTATTTTTATTTTTTTCACATTGAGTTTATAGGTACTTTTTTAAAATACAGTACAGTTACATTTATCATTCGGATCTTGTACTTTTACATGACATACCTTGGTTCTCATTTTTTCCCCATACCACTGTCATTCTGAAACCCCTTCATGAGTCCCTATTTTCAAATAAGTTGTTTCCATTCTCTTTCTCATTGAGTTTATTGGTACATTTTAGGTATACAGTACAGTTACATACATCATTGGGATCTTGTACCTTTATATGACACGTCTTGGTTGTCATTTTTTGTCCTTATCCATGCCCTCCCTTCACCCCTTCCTCCCTTCCCCATTAATAAATATTTTATTTCCATTTTTTCATTTTATCATTTTTTTTCTTTTCCCTTATTACTGCTCCCCTACCCTTTCCATTTCTGCTACAGCTTTAGACCTTTTCTTCCTATTTCATGTCAATCATCTCATTAGGATCTTATGTACTATTGTAGTTTTTCACACCAGAGAAACTATATGGTATTTATACATGAGTGACTTGATTATTTCACTGAGGAGTATATCCTCAATATGTATCCATTTTCTTATGAATGAATCTAATTTCTCATTCTTTATGCCTGAGTAGTATTCCATTTTACAGGAAAACCACATCTTCTTTATCCAGTCTCCAGATGGGCAAATGGGTTGTTTCTAAGTTTTAGCTATTACAAATTGTGCCACTATAAACATAGGTGTGCATATATCACTGTGATGTGATTCTTTGAATTCCTTTGGAAAGATACTCAACAGAGGGATATCTGGATCAAATGGAACCTCTAGTTCCACCTCTTTGAGGTATCTTCTTATTGATTTCCATAGTGGTTGCACCAGTCTGCACTCCCACCAACAATGGAGAATGGTTCCTTTCTCTCCACAACCCTGCCAACATTTGTTATTGTTTGATTTCTTGATAGCAGCCACTCTTTGTGGGGTTATGGGGAATCTCAGTGTTGTTTTGATCTGCATCTCTCAAGTGACCAGTGATGTGGAACATTGTTTCATATATTTACTTGCTGCTTTTACTTTGTCTGAGAAATGTCTGTTCATTTCAGATGCCCAATTTTGAATCAGGTCTTTATATTTCAGGGCGGCTGATTGTTTTGAATTCTTTATATATTCTAGATAAGAGTCCTTTGTCTGAGGAGCAGATGACAAAAATTTTTCCCACACTGTGGGTTCTCTCTTAGTTCTGTTGATGATTTATTTTGCAGTACAGAAGCTTTTTAATAAGATGAGATCCCAGTTGTTGATTCTTTTTGCTAGATCCCATGCTACTGAGGATTTGTTCATAAAGTCTTTTCCTATGCTAATGTCTTCAAGAGATCTGCCTAACTTATTTTCCAGCAAGTTTAGTAACTCTTTTTTAATATTTAGATCTTTAATCCAATTTCATCCACTTGGATTTTAGTGTAACATATGGTGAAAAATTAGGGTCCAGTTTTAATCTTTGGCAGGTTGAAATCCAGTTATTCCAACAACATTTATTAAAGAGGCTATCTTGCCTCCAGTGAGGATGGTTGGCTCCTTTGTCAAGGATGAGGTAGCTGAGTACATCTGAAATTGTTTTTGTATTTTCCAATCTATTCCATTAATCCTCAGGTCTGTTTCTTTGCCAGTATAGTGCTGTTTTTTATCACAGTGGCTTCATAGTATAGTTTGAAATAGGGAATTTTTATACCCACTGCCATGTCTCTGTTGCCTAGGATGGCTTTTGCTATTCTAGGTCTCTTCTGATTCCAAATGAATTTTTGGATTATTTTTTTCTAATTCTGTGAAATATAGTGTTGAAATTTCAATCAGTATTGCATTGAATCTGTATAGCACTTTTCGTAATATGGCCATTTTCACTATGTTGATCCTTCCTACCCAGGAGCAGAGCTCCAGCCCTCTTTCCATTTTCTTATATCCTCTTCAATCTCTTTTTATCAGAGTGTTCTAATTTTCATTGTAGAGGTGTTTTGCTTCTTTCGTTAGATTGACTCCTAGATACTTCATGTTATTTGGTTGCTATTTTGAAAGGAATTGTTTCGCTAATTTCTCTCTCGGTGAATCTGTTATTTGTGTACATGAAGGCTATTGATTTTTGAATGTTGACCTTGTATCCAGCTACTCTGCTAAAAGTGTCAAATAAGTCTAGAAGTCTTTTGGTGGAATTTTTTGAGTCTTAAATGTAGAGTATCATATCACCAAATAATGATAGTTTAACTTCTTCCTTTCCTATCTTAATTGCTTTAATTTCTTTCTATTGTCTAATTGTTGTGGCTAATGTTTCCAGAACTATATTGAAGAGGAGTGGTGATAGTGGGCATCCTTGTCTTGTTCCTGATTTTAACATGAAGGCTTTCAGCTTTTGGCCATTTAATATGATGTTGGCTGTTGGTTTTTCATAGATAGCCTTTACTAAGTTGAGATATAGACCATCCATTCCAATTTTTTGCAGGGTTTTTTTTATCATGAATCAGTGTTGAATTTTTTCAAATGCTTTTTCTGCATCTATCAAGAGGATCATATAGTTTGTGTCCTTGACTTAATACAGTGTATTAACATTTATTGACTTAAGTAGGTTGAACCATCTTTGCATCCCTGGAGTAAATCTGACTTGATCAGAATGTATGATCTTCTTCATGATCCTCTGTATTCTCTTTGCTAGTATCTTATTAGGGATTTTTGAATCTATATTCATTAAGGTGATTGGCCTGTAGTTCTATTTTAGTTGGGTCTTTCCCTGGTTTGGGAATCAAAGTGATACTTGCTTCCAGGAATGAATTTGGAAGTGTTGCTTCCCTTTCAATTTCATTGAAAAGTTTAAAAAGCAGTGGCAGTAGTTCTTCTCTAAATGTCTTGTAAAATTCAACAGTGAATCCTTCGGGACCTGGGCTTGTCTTTGTTGGTAAATTTGTAATTACATTTTCAATTTAACTCATTGTAATGGGGGGTGTTTAAATTTTTTTTTTATCTTCTTCGTTCAACTTTGGTATTTCATGAGTATCTAGAAATCTTTCCATTTCGTCTGTGTTTTACATTTTCTTAGAGTAGAGGTTCTCAAAGTAGGTGTTGACAATTCTCTGTATATCTGTTAGATTTGTTGTGACTTCACCTTTTTCATTCCTAATTGCATAGATCTGAGCCTTTTCCTTCCTTTTTTTAATAAGGTTAGGTAAGGGTTTATCGATTTTATCTATTTTTCAAAAGAACAACTCTTCAATTCATTTATTTTTGTATCATTTTCTTTGTTTCCATTGCATTGATTTCTGCTCTAATCTTTGTAATTTCCTCTCTTGTTCGAGATTTGGGTTTTTCTTGCTCTTGTTTTTCTAGGAGTCTAGGTTTCATCATTAGGTTGTTTATTTGAGCTTGATCTGTTTTCCTTGTGTAAGCATTCAATGCTATGAATTTTCCACACAGAACTGCTCTCATTCTGACCCATAGATTCCTGTATGTTGTGCTGGCATTACCATTTATTTGTAAAAACTGTCTATTTCTTCTTTAATTTCCTCTGTGACCCATTGATTGTTCAGGAGAGTGTTGTTCAATTTCCATATTTTTGTGAAATCCCTATAGTTTGTTATGCTATTGATCTCCAGCTTAATTGCACTATGATCTGATAATATACAGGGAATAACTTCAATTCTTTTGCATTTATTCAAACCTATTATGTGGTCTATCTTGGAGAATGACCAATGTGCAGCCAAAAAGAATGTATATTCTGATTTTCTGCAGTTGAACACTCTGTAGATGTCTTTTAAATACATGCGTTCAAATGCTTGGTTCAGTTCAAGTATTTTGTTGTTGATTTTTTTGCCTAGATGATCTGTCTATTTGTGATAGTGGGGAATTTAGATCCCCCACTACAACTGCATTAGTGCTTCTTTGGTTTATCATGTTACTTAATATTTTTATATAGTTGGGGGCATTAATATTTGGTGAATATATGTTAATGATTGTCATCTCTTCCTCTTGAATTGCTCCCTTTACAAGGATGTAGTGGCCTTCTTTGTTTCTCTTAATCAGTTTTGGTTTGAAATTAACTTTGTCTGTGAATAAGATTGCTACCCCCGCCTTTTTCTGGGCTCCTGTCACATGGAGAATTGTTTTCCACCCTTTCACTTTCAGTCTATGGGCTTATTTTTGCACTAGGTGTGTTTCTTGTATAAAACATACTGTTGGATTTTGCTTCTTAATCCATTCTGCCAGTCTATTTCTCTTGATTGGTGAATTGAGGCCATTGACATTGATAGTTATAACTGATATGTACTGACTTATTATTGTCATGTGTTTGTCCTGGTGTTAACTCTTTTTACTTATTCTCCCTCTCCTTTTAGTTTCTTGCCTTGCCTAGTGATTTCCTCTGTTGGTCCTCATAGTGTTGTGACCTTCATTGTCTTTTTTTTAGGATATTGTTTAGAATTCATTGTAGTGCTGTTTTGGTATTCAGGAAATTTCTCAGGATTTCTTTGTCATGGAAGTATCTAATTCCCCATCTATTTTGAAAGAGAGTTTGCAGCATACATCAGTCTAGGTTGGAGGTTGTTTTCTTTTAGGACTTGCAATACCTTACTCCAGGCTCTCCTTGACCTGAGGGTTTGTGTTGAAAAGTCTGCTATGATTCTGATGGGCTTTCCTTTGCATGTGATTTGTTTCTCTTCTCTTACTTCTTAAAGTATTTTGTTCTTCTATTTATTTGGGGGGATCTTGATTATTAAATGTCTAGGTGTAGATTTTTTTTTTGATCATGGCTAATTGGAGTCCATTATGCATCACTTGTCTGTATGTCAAATTCTTCCCCTCTGTTTGGGAAGTTTTCTATAATTAATTCTGTGAACAGTTTTTTTAAGTCATTTGCATTTTATCCTGCTATTTCATGGATTCCTATCAGTCTTATGTTATTCTTCTTTGCATCATCTAGGAGTTGTTGGATCTATTTCTCATGATCCCTTAGTGTTTTTAAGTGACCTCTCTTTTCATGGTCACTGACTGCAATCCTATCTTCTATATCTGAGATTCTATCTTTGCATTCTTTTTTTCTTTTATGAACATTTTCAACAGAATTTTTAATCTCCTGGATATCTGTTTGAATCTGTTTTATGAATTTCATTTCTTTCCTATGTTGGGGATTCATTGTTTCCATTTCTTTCTTATGCTAGGCCTCCATGGTTTCTATCATGGTCCTGAACTCATCTGCTTTTTGTCAGTTTCTGTTGTAGAGTCTCAAATCATGACTTTCAGTTTGCTCACCATCTCTATCATTATCTGGGAAATTATTTTTTGTTTTGTATTTTTCTAGAGCCTGATTGATCTGTTTTATTACTTCCTGTGCTATGAGTTCAGAGTGTGCTGCTGGTTAACTATTAGACTTTTCATCCTCCTTTTCCCTACTGTTTGCCATTGGTGAATTGGAACTCTGTCTTTGTGTCTTGCTTAAGTGTTTTCTCATTTTTATTGTTTTTTTGTTGGGTTGTCCTTGGTTTAATTGCTGAGTTATTACTTAAATCTTCCTGATATAGTTATGCTTTAGGTTTTCAGTCTCTAATGACTCATAGACATTGTTGTTTTTATAATATCAAAGAAAACAACTCATTAAATTAATTTCATCCTTTATCACAATTGATACAATCAACAACACCATAGGATGAAGCACAACTTGCAAATGCACCACTTGTGGTAGTCATTAATCTATCACATTTAAACCATGTGAATTAAATTAAAATTGAGAAGCAACCCAAAATATGTGTGCAGTGAATACAGTCCTAAATATAGCATCTTTACCATTTAGGATGGGGGCTTAGACAGTGTTAGGATGAGAGTAGTAGATAAGTGAAAGAATTGGAGAAGGTTTCAAGTGGAGCCAGAGTATATAGAATGACCAATCTTTAGGAAACTGTTAATTCAAAAGAGATAGACAGAATGCAAGTATAAGAACAAGAATATATCCCCTTAACTGTAATAGGGGCTCACTTTCCCTTGAAACTATTAACCCTTGAGTGAGGTAGAATGACAGAAGATAAGAACATAAAGAAAAAAGAAAAAATGATAAAAGAAGAAGTCTGAGTTAGGGCAGGAACAGGAACAGAAATGTAGATGAGGGATAATATAGTGGAGCAAGAGACTGAGTTGGAGAAAGAGGACAGAAAAAAAGAATTTGCAGAGTGGAATGAAAAAAAAAGAAAGAAAAAAATGAGTTTGAAGGGCCTCTTTCAGACTATATCACTGCTGTCATAATATACAATATGTGCTGCCATGTGCAGAGCCAAGTCCCCTGATGTAGCTAGCTGGTGGCAGTACCCCACAACACAGACTGACCTCAGGCTGCAAGGCTCAGACTGAGTTCCCCAAACTCTTGAATGGTTGAACTCCACTCAGTTCTATTACAGGTTTCCCCCACCCCTTCTTTAAAGATGTTCAAAGTTGGAAGCTCCAGAAAATACCCTTATGACCACCTCTGCCTCTACAGAGTAGGTCTAAAGACTGGCACAATCAGGAGGTCTGAAAGTGAGAGGGGGGTATAGGGACACCCACACGGCTACCTTTCTGGTGCTGAAGATGGTGGCAGAGGCACCGGCAGGGCCCTCTGCCACTGGAGATGGCGGGGAGGGGGGGCACAGCCTCCTATGCTGAAGATGGCAGAAGGCCACCGGCAGGGGAGGATGCAGCCAAGCAGGCCCTCTGGCACTGGAGATGGCAGGAACACTGCCAGCAGGGGAGGGTTCGGCCGAGTAGGCCTACTGGTGCTGCAGATGGTAGAATGCCGCTGGCAAGGAAGGGCCTATTACTGTATGTCTTGGTGTAGATTTATTCTGTATATAGCTGATTTAGTTTTATATGCCTCAGATACCTATATGTTCAATTCTTTTGCAGACTTGAAAAGTTTTCTGCCATTACTTCTGTGTAAATGTTTTTATATCCTTTGTGCTGACTCCTACATTTTCATTGAGTTTGGTCAATCTTATATTGTTCTTTTTTGCATTGTCTTGAAGCTGTTGGATTTTTAAAAATAGATCCTTGCTATTTTTAAAAGATTTTTTTTCTTTTCCTGATCACTGTTCACAATCCTGTCTTCTAGGCCTGATGTTCTTTCTTCATTTTCATTCATTTGGCTTTGCAAGCTTTCATTGGAAGTTTTAATTTTCTATAAATATGTTTGAATCTGTTTCACATATTCCATTTCTTTCCTATGTTGGGCATTTATCATTTCCATCATTTTCCTGAGTTATTCTATTTTTAAAATCTATGTCCACTCTATATTTGCTGAGCAAGTCCTTCATTATGATCATCATTACTTTTTTACCACAGAGATTTTTTTTTCTCTAGTTTTCTCTATGGCCTCATACATTTGTGTGTTTATTCCACTGCTATCATGTCAGAAAAATCAATGAGTGGTTTTTTATTTTTTTCTAACTCATTGTCACCTGGACTTCTCCTGTGTGGGCTAGAGATCTGGGGCTGCATTTTGCTTCTGCATGTTGTCATCATCTATTTTTATTTTAATTTGATTTCTGTATTGATCCTTGTAAGTTTCTTTTGTTAGGTAACTTTATCACTGATATCAAGGCTTTTGTTGGAAATGTCTATTCCTCAGAGATGTCTTCTATGTGTAGCTGGATCTTGGTCTTTGTGTATCCCCCAAGATCTTACCATCCCAATTTATTAGGGATGTGACATTTCTATCCATTTGTCTAAGCACTCAATCCTTTTGTACTGGACCATAATGATGGTTATTATCCAAACAGTCATAATGTTGTCATACAGTCATGAATAACTGATTGCAACAGATATTGTACCCTGGCTAAAGTAGTACAATTAAAAATTAACAACATCAACAAGTGTAGTATAAAAACTGACAGACTTTGGTAAATACTAATTTGGAACATTTAACCATAGGAGCAAGAGCCATAGTTCTGTAAGAACATAAGTGTAAATCACAAACTTCTATATGTTGTGTTTCCCTTTGATAGAATGATTTTTGTTCATGTGTTTGAGGGAATTTATTAGGGATAAAGGACAAAACAGAGCAATGACTGAATACAAAGATAGTAGAAACAAGGTTAAATGCCCTAATATGCTTTTTTTTTTTGAGACAGGGTCTCACTATATAGTTGAGACTGACCTGGAACTCATTATGTGGTCCAGGCTGGTCTTGAACTCACAGCAATCCTCCTGCCTCAGCCTCCTGAGTGCTGGGATTGCAGGCATGTGCCACCACACATGGCCCCTAATATGCTTCTTAAGATCCTAGAAAAAGAAGAGCAATTCAATCAGACCCAAAGTTGATATGAGGAAGAAAATTACAAAGATCGAGGCAGGAGTTAATGAAATTGAGGCTAAACTATACAAAGAATCAATAAATTGAAGAGTTGGTTCTCTGGAAGATTAAAGAATAGACAAACATTTAGCTACTCTTATCAAAATAAGGAAATAAAAGACCCAACTCGGTGCAATCAGAAATGAAAAAGTTGAAATCACAATGGTGTTCTAAAACTTAGCTTTCTATAAACTACCACATTTGAATCAAGAAGTTATAAGAATCCAGAATATGACAATATCAATCAGTGAAACTGCTAAATTGATTTAAAAAGCTACCAACTAAGAAAAGCATAGGTTCTGATAGATTCACAGCTGAATTCTAGAAAAATTTTAGAGATCTTTACGCCAGTAGTCAACCTCTTTAATGAAATCCAAAGTAAAACAGTACTCCTAAAGTTATTTGTGGAAGAAAGCTTTACCGTGACTCCATAACAAGAAAAGGTCCAATGAAAAGAGAACTATAGGCCAATCTCTTTAATGAACACAGAGACTAAATCCTTATGACAATAGAGGCAAACAGAATGTAGAAAATCATCAAAAATCTCATATAACATAACCATGTAGAATTCATTGCAGGGATGCAGGGATGGTTTGTATATGCCAATCAATAAATGTAGTACACCACATAAACAGAAGCAAGGACAAAAATCACATGATCATCTCAATAGATGCAGAGAAAGGATTTGACAAAGTTCAAAATCCATTCATGATAAAACACTAAATAAAATAGAATTAAAAAGCCTTTATCTCAATCTCAATAAAAGCTATCTATGAAAAATGGCCACAGCATGAAATAGAAAGAAATAGACTAAAGGTGTAGGGAAAGTGGGAAAGGTAGGGGAAAGGTAATAAGGGAAAAGAAAAAAATATGAGAAAATGAAAATAAAGTGTTTGTAAAAGGGGAGGGGAGAAGGGGGTGAAGGGAGGGCTGAAACAAGGGGAAAAATGAGAACCAAGACCTGTCACGTAAAGGTACAAGACCCCAATAATGAATGTAACTGTACTGTATACCTAAAATGACCAATAAACTCAATGAGAGAAAAAAAAATGGTGAACATCACACAAAATTAAGAGAAGCTAAAGGATTTTCCTCTAAAATAAGAAACAAAACAAGGATTCCACAATGATTATTTCTGTTTAATATATGTCTGGAAATATTAGCTACAACAATGAGACAAGAGAAAAATAAAAACATATAAATAGGGAAGAAAGAAGTTAAATTATTACTATTTGATGATAACAAGATCCTCCATATAGAATGCCCCCAAAACTCCACCAAAATATTCCTAGAACTAATATCCAAATTCACCAGTGTAGCAGGATATAAATTCAGGACTCAAAAATCAATAGTATTCCTGTACAGCAGTAAGAAACTCAATGAAAGGAAAATTAGGAAAACAATATCTTTCACAGTAACACCAATAAAAATGAAATTCTTAGGAAAAACTTTCTACAGTGAAAATTATAGTACTATGGAAAAGGAGATTTAAAAATATATAAGTGAATAAAAAGATATTACTTTTTCAAGGTTAGGCACAACTAATATAGTTAAAATGACCATACTTCCAAAATTGCTTATAGATTTAAATCAGTTTTAATCAAAATACCATTAACATTTCTTACAGAAATGGAGAATGCAATCCTAAAGTTCATATGGAGCCATAAGAGATTCTGAGTGGCAAAAGCAATTCTGAGAAACAAGGGCAATGCGGAGGCCATTGCAATCCCATATTTAAAGTTATACTACAAAGCTACAGTAATAAAAACAGTATGGTGTTGGCAGAGGAAAGTAAC
Organism: Fukomys damarensis; assembly: GCF_012274545.1. Classification (NCBI taxonomy): domain Eukaryota; kingdom Metazoa; phylum Chordata; class Mammalia; order Rodentia; family Bathyergidae; genus Fukomys; species Fukomys damarensis. The sequence continues at coordinate 71,133,761 of NW_022900913.1, read as the reverse complement.
TTGTGGATCAGTGGAACAAAATTAAAGATAGGGAAATAATTTTATGCTTACTCAACTATGTTACATTTGATAAAGGGGCCAAATCCCTTTACTTGAAAAATAGCTTCTTTAATAAATGTTGCTGGGAAAATTGGCTACCCACATGCCAAAGGAAGACTCATATCTCTCAGCATACACTAAAATAAAATAAAAATGGATCAAAGATTTAAATGTTAGAACAGAAATACAAAATGCAGGCTAAAAAAATGGGTCAAACTCTTGAGAACATAGGTGTAGGCAAAGGCCTTTCAGAGAAAACCCTGATTGCACAAGAAATAGTAATTAACAAATGGGATCACATCAAATTAAAAAGTTGTTGCACAGCAAAGAAAACCACTAACAGAGGAAGAGACAGCTACAAAATGGAAAAAATATTTGCCAGCTATTCCTTAGACAAAGTACTAATATCTAGAATATCTAAAGGATTCAAAAAAATTAGAGGCTAAGGAAGGGGAAAGGTAATAAGGGAAAAATATGAGAAAATAAAAAAAATGGAAATAAAGTATTTGTAAATAGGGAAGGGAGAAGGGTGAAGAGAGGGCAGGGACAAGGGGAAAAATGAGAACCAAGACCTGTCATGTAAAGGTACGGGATCCCAATAATGAATGTAACTGTACTGTATGCCTAAAATGTACCAATAAACTCAAAGAGAGAAAAAAAAATTAGAGGCTGATGTGGCTGAATACTGACTTCACACTTGGGCTTTCAGATGTCCTCTGAGTAACTAAATACAGGATAAAAAGCATAGATCTCTCATTCATTTTGCACCTGTCATCTTTGATACCTTAATCATTAGTTCAGATTTCTGTTCAAATCTGCACATAGACATCTTAAACATTTGAGGAATGTTCACTTAAAATTATTCATTACCCATTAAGCCTGAAGACAAGACAATAATAATAAATATTATTAATTAGTTAATTATTAATAGTTATTAATAATAAGTTTTTTCTTGTTGAATGTATTTTTATTATAACATGATATGCACAATGAACACATTCATTGTGGAGAGTTTGTACATGTAGGAGAGGAAATCACCCCTCCACATGGAATTGGGCAAATACAGGTCAACAGTGTAATTAAAAAACTGTGTTGTGGGGAGAAAGGAATCCTTCTCTATTATTGGTGGAAGTGCAGACTGGTGCAGCCACTATGGAAATCAATATGGAGATACCTCAAAGAGCTGGGGCTAGAGGTTCCATTTGACCCAGCCATCCCTCTGCTGGATATCTTCCAAAAAGAATTAAAAGAATCAAATCACAGTGATATATGTGCACTTATTATAGCAGCACAGTTTGTAATAGCTAAAGCTTGGAAACAGCCGATTTGCCCATCAGTTGGAGACTGGATAAAGAAGATGTGGTTTTTCTATAAAATGGAATACTACTCAGCCATAAAGAATGAGAAATTAGATTCATTCATAGGAAAATGGATACATATTGAGGATATACTCCTAAGTGAAACACATAAGTCACACGTGTAAATGCTGAATAGTTTCTCTGGTGTGAAAAACTATAATAGTACACAAGATCCTAATGAGATAATTAACAATGTGAAATAGGAAGAAAAGGGCTAAAGGTGCATAAAAAGTGGGAAAAGTAGGGGAAAGGGAATAAGGGAAATGAAAAAAATGAGAAAATGAATAAATGGAAATAAAGCATTTGTAAATAGGGAGGGGAGGAGGGGGTGAAGGGAGAGCAGGGACAAGGGGAAAAAATGAGAACCAAGACCTGTCGTATAAAGATACAAGATCCCAATAATGAATATAACTATACTGTATGCCTAAAATGTACCAATAAACTCAATAAAAAGAAAAAGAAAACCTGTGGGTTAACTTTGTTATTAGGCAACTATGGGCTAACTAGGTAACTAGGTAAGTCTATACTCTTTATAGAATGTACCTGAATAGCCATGACAACTTCTGTAACCTGTCACCAAAGAAGCATAATGGACTCAGAAAGTCCTGCTGGAACTCTGCTTTCCTCCTACTCCACAGCTCTGCTTTGTGTAAATCCTGCTTGCCATGTTTCCAGGGACACTCTAATGGAATTAAGTGTTATAGATGTAAAAAGAGATATATAAAAAAGCATAAACTTCTATTCAGGACTCTCAAGACTGACAGGTGTCACTCATTGAACCACCTGCATTAAGAGCCTCACCTGCTAAATATTTAACCATTCTCAAAAATGTCACAGGTTGGCAACCAAGCCTTTTAGTGCACAAATAAATCTTTGTGAAATTATTTAGGTCTAACTGTGTGCAAAATGGAGCTCCTTGTACTAATGTATGAAATGAACATGGTTTTTGAAAATACATTTGATTTTGGGAAAATAAAAATGTGATTAAATTCCTTTTTTTGCCATGTAACTAAAGTTCATTTAACATTATGGATGACAGAGGTGATTGTCCTGCAGAGCCACAATAAAAAGCCATGTCATAGTAAATATGAAGTACTTAAAGTGACAAGTTTGGCCAAAATGTGAACTCTGGTAAAGTTCAAGACTGAAAAGATAAGAAAAATAGAACTTGGTTGCTGAAAAGATTGACATAAAAAAAATAACAGGTACTTTGGAAGAGGACAATAGATAAAGTGGTTGTAGATGGGGAAGAAAGGAAGGGGTGAAGGGAGGGCAGGGACAAGGGCAAAAAATGAGAACCAAGACTTGTCATGTAGAAGTACAAGATCCCAACAATGAATGTAACTGTACTGTATCCCTAAAATGTACCAATAAACTCAATTAAAGCTGAAAAAAAAAAGAAAGAAAAGAGGCCTAAAGCAGTGATAGTGAACCTTTTAGAGACTGAGTGACCAAACTGAAACTGAAAACTCATATATTTTTTGCAAAGTGCCAGTTAAATCTGAATATCTAATGCTTGACTGCTCAGGACTTCATTCATATACCAATAGAGAGGGAATGCATGCCCACTATGGTATGCATGCCATTGGTTTTCTACCATTCGCCTTAAGACATCATAAGAATCAGCAGCATTCCACCCTCTGCAAGTTCAAAATTGCAAAACTGAAAGACTCATGTGAGAAGAGAGCCCCAGGGCACCATGCTCCAGAATTACGACATCCAAGAAAACAGAAATTGATACCTCAGAATTCAGTTCACCATGCTCAGTTATCTAGGTATTCAGAGGCCTCTCCAGATGCCAGCAAGATGCAAAAGGACTTGATTACTACTTCAGCTGGCTATAGACCTTGGCATCTTCCACATGGTGCTGATTTTAGGTGCATTCAAATGAAAGAATTGTGGGATCAGGAAGGCTTCTGCCAAGAATTCAGAAGACAGCCTGGGAGGCCAAGCAGGGTGTACTAAGGAGGTAGCTTATGAAGCTGTGAGGGTAAAAACAAAGCAATGGAGGTGTCTGAATTTGTTTTTGTTTTTGTTTTTTGTTTTTTTGGTACCGGGGATTGAACTCAGGTCCTTGAGCTTGCAAGGCAGGCCACCAAACCGCTGAGCTAAATCCCTGGCCCTGTCTGAATGTTTTTTAAAAGTCAGGAACATGGAACATTTGAGAAAAGCTGGAAGGATTGAGTAAATCTAGCTCCAAGACAGAGGCCATAAGGGGTACAATCACTTGTTGAATCTCAGTGGTAGGGTCACACAGCCTTTTGGTGTTTAAATCTTTCCAGATTACCCTAGGTTGCTATACATGGAACTATAGAATTTAGTGTTTGTCATGCTAGATTTTGGTTTTGCTTTGTTTGTATTCCTTTTGGTTTTCCTATTTCTACCTTTTTGGACTGGAACTGTTTATCCTGTTGCATTGTATGTTCCAAGTGTTTAACTTTCTTTTCAGTTTTACATGCACTTATAGCTAAGAGTTTGCCTTAAACCTCTGAGGAGACTTTGCACTTGGACTTGTCAGCAATGCTGAAACTGTTAGAACTTTGGCAACTCCTAGGGGTTGGCTAAATGCACTTTGCATAAAGGAAGATGTACATGAGTCTTTTGGAGGTCAGGAGCAAAATATTATGGTTCATAACTAGATGTCCCCTCAAAGCCTCACATGCTTATGGGTGGTGCTTTGAGGAGGTGATGGGATCATGGGTTTGTCATACTCATCAATGGATTAGGTAGATGTGATATTAGGAGGTGAAATCTGGTGAGAAGAAGGTGGTCACTGTGTCTGTGGCCTAGAAGAGTATATATCTCTCCTCCCTCTCTTGACCCCTTACTGCTTCACTGCCATGCCATGAGGAAGCCTCATCTGTCACGCTTTGCTGCCATGCCAGCCTGCATAGGAGCTAGTCAGAGACTGAAACAATTCTACTAAACTGAGCCAGAGTAAACCATACCTTCTTTAATTTGGGTATTAACTATTTTGTCCCAGTGATGAGAAAGTAACTAAGAAATAGGACTTGTTATTTTTTTAGAAAATATTTGAATTCTATTCTCATTTTCACTTATCTTAATACTTATAGATTGCTTCTTGAGGTCTATCCAAAACCTCAATAGCATAGGCTGATGTTTTCATTACTGTGGGAGATTATCAACATCATTTTAAAGAGTACAAGTACATACAATAGATTACTTACACACTAACATATTCCTAAAATGACCAAATTAAGGGTAGACAGGTTTTAATCTATGGTCAGCTGGATCTATTACATTCGGGCCTATGCTAAGCCATAATTTATTATCAGGGAAATTCTGGTCCAGCAAAGCTGCTCCCTGATTGATTGCTTGATTCAGTATGCAGAGTTTACTTTGATAACAAAGTCTGTTTCCTGAATTCCATTAAGATATAAATTTTTCAGTGGATTAATCTATTCATGTGTTCACAACCCTCGTGATCACATTAATTTGCAAGGTCCCAACTCTTAACACTGTTGATTGGGGATCAAGTATTACCCACATTAGCTTCTAGATGGCATTTAAAATCTGAGTCATAACATACAAACACAGACCCCCAAATTCAAATGTCTACTTCATAATGCAAATTGCTTTTAAGAGATGGCCCAAATCCCCAAAATCTAAAAATAAGAAGTCCAGGGTTTCTCAGAAATCAAATTCCAAGGTCCTTTTTAAAACTGAAGGTAAATCATTGGCTTTCAGAACCTGTTATACCAAAAAGAATTTTATATATTTCAAAAATGCAGTGGCACAGCATTCAGTACCAGTTATATCAAAAAGAATGTTATATATTTCAAAAACTCAGTGGCACAGTAAATCCTCTAATCTCAAAAAGGAGAAATATGGTTTTGGAAAGGAATAAGACCAAAACAACCTGGAAAACCAGGAGGGCAAACATTAAATACTGGAACTCCACGTTTGGCATTTAGTGCACACATTGTTGTGACATGAGCTCCAGTGGTTGTGGTCATCCCTTGACCTGTGGCTTTGCCCTTTGAAACTAACAGGGACTCTGTTTGGGGCTGGTTCTGCTCATTGCTTGGACTTTACTTGGCAGGTCAATGTTCCTGACATCTATGCCCTCAGGAAATTTTGCTATTGTCCTGTTGCAAAGTACTAAAATTCTTTTTAATGTTGCAATTATTTTCATCAACCATACTTTGCCAAACCATAACTTTAAATCTTCTCTTTTTGGTGAAAACTGAAGAGTTCTCAAATCTTTCCACTCAGCTTTTCATAATTCTCACAGTATATCTGTCTGAAAATTATCTAACAATACATATAATACAACCTAAATTATGTACTGTCTTAAAATTTCTTGTTTCAAGTCAATCATTCCATCCTGAAACTGAGTCTTGCACACAGTCTCAGAGCATGAAAAAAATGTAGACAATTTACTTGCCAGAATGTAACAGTAACAGCCTTTAGTCCAGTTCTCAATAGAGATCTCATTTCCATCTCAGACCTTCTAAACACAGCCTTCACAATGGTGAGGAGCTTCTTTGACTGAATGCTGACTCATTATTTGTGCCTGAAGATATTTTCAGAGTAATTGAAAGCATGGTAAAAATCTTGGCTTGTGTCTCCATTTTCCATCTGTCTCCTTTCATACCTTAAAAAGTTCAGTCAGATTCCTACTCAACTCTGCATATTTACATGTTAGTCACAGGATAGTCATTTAAAAAGTGTTCCTCCAAAACTAGTAATCCTTCTCTAACAAGGTGGAAGACACCAAGACAATAGTAACTAAGATATATTCTTTTCACTTTTACTTTTAATAGAGCATACTGTGATACATTGTGAACACATCCATTAAGGCATATTGGTACATGTATAAAACACATCCTAATACTCTTTACTTCCCTTTCCCTCATTAAAGTATTTTTGGGATCTGCAGGAACATCATAGTAAACAGTTGTCAACTGTGAACTTGTATAGCATCCTATTCTAGACAATTTTTATGGCCTTTAGAAGTCTTTTCAGAAATATGGGAAACAACATGGGTGATCATTTTATTGTAGATTATTTTTGTCACCATGCACTATGATAAGGGTATGATAAAGGCTCCCTGCTTGTGTTCCTGAGAGGAGGTAATTAGAGCTCTCTTTCTCCTGAGCACTTATCTGAGGTTCCAGGGCCTGCATCCTCTTTCCATCCAATGCAAGTAATGGACAGGGCCCGCTCTTCCCTCTCAAGGAATTCAGAGCAATGCTTCCTTTTATTATTCTTTCTTAGATTTGACCTGTGGCATCTTCATGTAGTCTGTGTTGGGATGTAGTATCCTTTTATGCCTGACATTCAGAATTACAACTGGATTAGGTGACACCACTAAATCCTTTTATATATCTACTGTTTTTTCCATGTTGTCTATTCAAATGAAAACCTGAGTTTTGATTCATTTCTTTTTATCAAGATATTTTTTTATCAAGATCAGGAACATCAGGAAGAAAAGTAGGGTGGTGGAAGGAGACAAAACTAGGTAGCAAATACTTGCACATACTATTATAGACAGATAATTTAGGTAGAAATAGTATAGGCTGTCAGACAGGGCTAGGCCCTCAAGGGAGCATGCACAGAGAATGAAAAACATAACAACTGTGGCTGGAGGTGCACTTGTTGAAGTCCAAGCCTCAAGACAAACTTAGAGTGATCAGAACTACATACTTCTAAGATGGATAAGATACTTGATATTATCTGGTCCAATTAAGTCTAGATAGACATCAGTCACTGAGGAGGTGACATAGACCTCCTGATCTATCCCTTCCTAAAAATGTCAGTGTTCTTTCCATGTACACTTGCTAAGTGACCTGCTTCCCCATTGGATCAATATTACCTAAGCAGCTATACTTGTGATCATATTGATTGATCATAGTTTTGACCCATGTTTCACCCACCTCATGATTTTGCTTTATAAAACTTCCTTTGAGAATTGGACTAACTGGAGATCCACTTTCAGGTCACCTCTTTTCTCTGAGGAGCAATATCTCTCAATGAATTTTTCTACTATTAACCTTCACTGTTCAGCAAGATTTATTCTTCAGTTTGGGAAACAAAAACTCTGCCTATCTGACATCTAACAGGTTAGGAGTTATATTATTTCATGTATATCATTTGGAGATAACACAGAAAATTAGAAAGATATAAGAGCTTAGTTTCATTTTATGGATTGTAGATTGTGACTCATTTAGATAATCAAAAATTGTCATCTTTGTTTGTTAATTGCTTATGTCTTGAATTTTCCTGCCTTGTCTTTTTTTTACACAATGTTTTTGTTAAAATGATGATAAGTTTAAATTCAGAACATGAGAAGATTATGATTTTTTTTTTGATGGGACATTTTATTTTGCAGGCAAAATTTCATATTCTTATTTTATATATGCTGCATTTCAACTTACAGTTGCTAAATTTATTAGTGCTCTTTGCTTGGTCTGTTCGACTTGTTTTGACCATTGTGGTTTATTGTCTTATCTTAGATAGCAGCTGTAAAAATAAAGTAATGATAGAGCATCCTTGAGTAGTCTTTGATACTAACAAAAATCTAAATTTATAAAGTGCTATAAAATGTGTCTTGTTATGAAATCCAGTTTATATTTAGGAAATATACATGCCCATTTGTAAATCATGGGACATCAATAGCCAGTTAAATGACAATAGCCTTGCAGGCTTTTTTTTTTTTTTTTTTTTTTTTTTTTACAACTTAGAGGACAGTTTTCACTGAGAAAGTCTAGCCCAGTTTCCTCCTCTACACTCTAGAGATGAATATTGAGACTTCACTGCCTCATTTCTTTCCTGGTCTGATCTTACCCTGGTATAGAGGCAATCTTAGTTCTTAAGATTCCATACTCTCACCTGTCCAGTGAAAATTTATGTACAAATTTTTTCAATTAGTGACTAGGAGCATAAGAAGAAAAGACTTTCAGGACCAGAGATTTAGCTCAGTGGTTCCACCATCTGCTTCTCAAGTGCAAGGTCCTGAGTTCAATTCCCAGTACCAAAAAAACAAACAAACAAGACTTTCTTTTTCTTATCTCATTACTGATGTTTTCGTGTGACTTTGTACTTTTCTTTTTTAGAAGCATGTTTCTGCTAATGGTTAGAGAGGGAAAATCCCTGAACTGTCTCAACCTTTCCCTCCTATTTAACAACTTTTAAGTTGAGCCCATAAAAAAAAATGAATGAATGCTAATACCAAAGAGAGGAAAGTCAGATGAGTAACACATACCCTGTCTCTGGGCCAAACAAGACACTGGAAATTTGCTCATCCAAGAGAGCACACATGAAAGTGATGTCCCCACTTAATGATCTGGTTAGTCTCCCAAGTACAGAAAATTGAAAGTGAGACCCTGTGGAAAGAATTGACTGTGAGTGAGAACAGAAAGAGCTATTTATTTAAAAAGAGCACAATATTTAAGATACCAAAACACTTTCAGTTTAAGGGGGAATCCCCAATCGCCTGGCTCTTTCTCCCCACCTAAGACTGGTTCTCAACATTTATGTGTGTAGGGGAGGGAAATACTTTTGTTAATGTATAAGTCCAGGTTGCTGAATGAAGGGTACCAGTTTTAATTTAAGTTTCATAAGTGTATTACAGATATAGAGACATAGATATTTTAGATTGGATTTTGAGTAAACTTAGCCTTGTCTTTCTGCTAAAGAAGATTGTCTAGGTGATTAGGTAGATAGCACAAATATTTAGGGGACTTTCTTTTTTTCTATGGCAGAGGGTAAAACTTTTATGAGCCATTACTTGCCTCTATCTATCCCTAGAGGTCATCTCTTTTACAGGATGGAAAGTGCTCCAACCATTTCCAATTTGTCCTGTTTTCCTCTCACTCTCCTTCAAAGAATTGGAAAGCAGTTGTTCAAGTCTCTTGATTATTGATTTAGTTTTATTAGTAATGCTTTCTTCTTTAAACATGACTGTTACAGCTAGACTCAACTGTAGCTCATGCTTTTAGAATCACATGATAGAGTAAGGAGTGTGAGTTTCTAGAGAAGGTAGGGACACAAGTTAGTAGGGTGCCTAGTCTGACCTGATTATCTTCTAGTCATTCTCCAAATGGCAGCTACTTGCTCTGGAGCAGGACACTTTGAGGGATGACTTGAGAGGAAATAAAAGCAAAATAGGGATTGAAAGGGATGCCTATTTTCTCTTTGTTGTTTTGCAGACAGGAAACTCAATGACAAATTCTCTCACTCCTTTAAAATATATCTTTTTTTTTGTACTAGGGATTGAAATCTGGTCCTTACACTTACAAAGCAGGTGGCAGAACCACTGAGCCATATCTCCAGCCTTAAAATATATCTTAAGAACTGGAAATTGTTTGAACCTTACATATTGAGAAAGAGCTGTTTAAAAATTTTTGCACCTAAACTCTCTTTCAAAATGGATAGGGAAATAAGATACTTTCATGACAAAGGACACCTGAGAAACTTCATGAACAACAAACCAGCACTACAAGGAATTCTAAACAATATCCTAGAAAAAGATAATGAAGGTCACAACACTATGAGGCCCAACAGAGCAAATCAAATAGGAAAGGTAAGAAACTAAAAGGAGAGGAGAAATAAGTAAGAAGAATCAACAAAAGAAAAATAACACAATGATAATAAATCAGTACATATCAGTTATAACCATCAATGTCAATGGCCTCAATTCACCAATCAAGAGAAATAGACTGGCAGAATGGATTAAGAAGCAAAATCCAACAAAATGTTGTATACAGGAAACACACCTAGTGCAAAAAGAAGCCCATAGACTGAAAGTGAAAGGATGAAAACCAATTCTCCACTTGACTGGAGCCCAGAAAAAAGCATGGGTAGCAATATTATTCACAGACAAAGTAAATTTCAAACCAAAACTGATTAAGAGAGACAAAGAAGGCCACTACATCCTTGTAAAGGGAACAATTCAAGAGGAAGAGATGACAATCATAAATATATTTGCACCAAATATTAATGCCCCAAATATATAAAACAAATATTAAGTAACATGATAAACCAAATAAGCACGAATACAGTTGTAGTGGGGCATCTGAATACCCCACTATCACAAATAGACAGATCATCTAGGCAAAACATTCAACAATTAAATACTAAAACTGAACCAAGATTTTGAAAATATGGACTTAATAGACATCTACAGAGTGTTCCACCCCAGAAAATCAGAATATACATTCTTTCTGGCTGCACATGGGTCATTCTCCAAGATAGACCACAGATTAGCTCATAGAACATATTTGAATAAATGCAGAGGAATCAAAGTTATCCCCTGTATATTATCAGATCATAGTGCAATAAAGCTGGAGATCAATAGCATAAGAAAAGCCATAAGAACTTAACAAACACATGAAAATTAAACAACACTCTCCATAACAGTCAATGGGTCATAGAGGAAATTAAAGAAAAAAAATAGTTTTTTGCAAATACATGATAAAAACCAATAAAACATACAGGAATCTCTGGGACACAATGAAAGCAGTTCTATGAGGAAAATTCATACATTGAATGCCCACACTAGGAAAACAGAACGAGCTCAAATATACAACCTAATGATGAATCTTAGACTCCTAGAAAAAGAAGAGCAAGAAAAACCCTAAACTTGTACAAGAGAGGAAATCATAAAGATTAGAGCAGAAATCAATACAATGGAAACTAAGAAAATGATACAAAAATAAATGAATCAAAGAGCTGTTTTTTGAAAGATTGAAAAAAATTGATAAACTTTTACCTAACCTTATCAAAAAAAGGAAACAAAAGGCTCAGATCCTTGCAATTAGGAATGAAAAACGTGAAGTCACAACAGATCCAACAGAAATCCAGAGGATTGTCAATACCTACTTTGAGAACATGTACTCTAATACAAATGGAAAACACAAATGAAATGGACAGATTTCTAGATACTTATGAATTACCAAAGTTGAACCAAGAAGATAAAAACGTTTTAAACACCCAAATTATAATCAGTGAAATTGAAAATGTAATTAAAAGTTTACCAATGAAGAAAAGCCCAGGTCCTGATGGATTCACTGCTGAATTTTACAAGACATTTAGAGAAGAACTACTGCCACTACTCCTTAAACTTTTCAATGAAATTGAAATGGAAGCAATACTTCCAAATTCATTCCTGGAAGCAAGTATCACTTTGATTCCCAAACCAGGGAAAGACCCAACTAAAAAAAGAGAACTACAGGCCAATCTCCTTAATGAATATAGATGCAAAAATCCTTATTAAGATGCTAGCAAACAGAATACAGAGGATCATCAAGAAGATCATACATCCTGACTAAGTTGGATTTATTCCAGGGATGCAAGGATGGTTCAACATACGTAAGCCAATAAATGTAATACACTATATTAACAGAGTCAAGGAAAAAAAACCATATGATCCTCTTGATAGATGCAGAAAATGGATTTGACAAAATTCAACACCCATTCATGATTTTAAAAACCCTCAAAAATTGGAATAGATGGTCTATATCTCAACTTAATAAAGGCTATCTATGAAAAACCAACAACCAACATCATATTAAAAACTAAAAACCTTCACGTTAAAATCAGGAACAAGACAAGGATGTCCACTATCACCACACCTCTTTGATATAGTTCTGGAAACATTAGCCACATCAATTAGACAAGAAAAAGAAATTAAAGCAATAAAGATAGGAAAGGAAGAAGTTAAAATGTCACTATTTGCTGATGGTATAATACTCTATACTGAAGATCCAAAAAACTCCACCAAAAGATGTCTAGTTTTAATTGACAATTTTAGCAGAGTAGCTGGATACATGGTCAACACTCAAAATTTGATAGCCTTCTTGTATACAAATAACAGACTCACTGAGAGAGAAATTAGGGAAACAATTCCTTTCACAATGACATCCCAAAAGATTAAGTATCTAGGAATCAATCTAATGAAAGAAGCAAAAGACCTCTACACTGAAAACTACAGCATTCTGAAAAAAGAGATCAAAGGGGATATAAGAAAATGGAAAAATATCCCCTGCTCCTGGGTAGGGAGAATCAACATAGTGAAAATGGCCATACTACCAAAACTGCTATAAAGATTCAATGCAGTGCCGATTGAAATTTCAACACTTTATTTCACAGAACTAGAAAAAAGAATTCAAAAATTCATTTGGAACCAGAAGAGACCTAGAATAGCAAAAGCCATCCTACACAACAGAGACAGTGCAGGGGGTATAACAATTCCCTATTTCAAACTATACTACAAAGCTACTGTGATAAAAACAGCATGGTACTGACAAAGAAACAAACCTGACAATCAGTGAAACAGATTGGAAGATACAAAGACAACTCCAGATGTACTCAGCTACCTCATCTTTGACAAAGGAGCCAATCATCCTTACTGGAAGCAAGATAGTCTCTTTAAGAAATGGTTTTTGAAAAACTGGATTTCAACCTGCCAAAGACTAAAACTAGACCCTTATCTTTCACCATGGACTAAACTAAAATCCAACTCTATTAAAGATCTAAATATTAAAAAAGAGACACTAAATTTGCTGGAAGATAAGTTAGGCAGAACTCTTAAAGACATTGGCATAGGAAAAGACTTTATGAACAAATCCTCAGTAGCATGGAAACTAGCAGAAAGAATCAACAACTAGGATCTCTTCTTATTAAGAAGCTTCTGCACTGCAAAAGAAATCATCAACAGAACTGAAAGACAACCCACAATGTGGGAAAATTTACAAGCTGCTACTCAGACAAAGGATTCTTATCTAGAATATATAAAGAACTCAAAACAATCAGCCCCCAAAATATAAAGACCCAATTCAAAAATGGGCATCTGAAATGAACAGACATTTATCAGCCAAAGAATTAAAAGCAGCAAGTAAATATATGCAAACCTGTTCCACATCACTGGTTGTTCCAAGAGATGCAGATGAAAACAACACTGAGATTTCACCTCACCCCACAAAGAATGGCTGCTATCAAGAAATCAAACCATAACAAATGTTGGCAGGGTTGTGGGAAGAAAGGAACCCTTCCCCATTGTTGGTGGGAGTGTAGACTGGTGCAACCACTATGGAAATCAATATGTAGATACCTCAAAGAGCTGAGACTAGAGGTTCCATTTAACCCAACCATCCCTCTGCTGGGTATCTTTCCAAAAGAATTCAAAGAATCATATCACAGTAATATATGTGCACTTACGTTTATAACAGCACAGTTTGTAATAGTTAAAACTTGGAAACAGCCGATTTGCCCATCAGTTGGAGACTGGATAAAGAAGATGTGGTTTTTCTATAAAATGGAATACTACTCAGCCATAAATAATGAGAAATTGGATTTATTTATAGGAAAATGAATACATATTGAGGATATACTCCTAAGTGAAATAAATAAGTCACACGTGTGTAAATACCAAATAGTTTCTCTGGTGTGAAAAACTATAATAGTACATAAGATCCTAATGACATAACTGACAATGTGAAATACAAAGAAAAGGGCTAAAGGTGTAGGGAACATGGGAAGGGTAGGGGAAAGATAATAAGGGAAAATATATGAGAAAAGGAAAAAATGGAAATAAAGTATTTGTAAATGATAAGGGGAGGAGGGGTGAAGGGAGGGCAGGGACAAGGGGAAAAAATGAGAACCAAGATCTGTCATGTAAAGGTACAAGATCCCAGCGATGAATGTAACTGTACTGTATACCTAAAATGTACCGATAAACTCAATGAGAAAGAAAAATAATATGTTTTGCACCTGTGCATGGCCTACCTATGCCCCTAGAGGCAAAACAGAATACAATGAAAAGTATTGATAATGATACTATTACATAACTAAGATTGTACTGTAAGAGAAAGAAAAAAATTGTCAGAATTACCTTATGTTCATACTTTGTTTACAATAAGAGACAATATTTGCTTGTGTTTAAAATATAAATATAAGCCACAGAAAAATCAGACACCTCTGATCCTTGAGAAACAAACAGATGCACTCACTGTTATTGAGCCTGAGATTCCCCTCTCTTGCTCTCCAGATTCTGATGAGGCTTCCATGCTAACCTTAATTAAAGCCTTTATTGGGCTATATCCATCCCTATCTGATTTTGTTCAAACTCATCAAGGACAATATCCCTTACAGAAGGAAATTTGGAACTACCTATGCCCATGTGTCATTTTCTCTCAGTGGCCTCAAACACTGGGGAAATTTTCAGATTATTCTGATAAGTACACTAAAGTTTTTAGGGGACTTTCTCAGACTTATAAACTAGGCTAGGAAGATATAATATTACTCATAAATCAAACATTGACTTTTTTTTTGCTACTGGGAATTTTACTTGGGTCCATGCCCTTGCAAAGCAAGTGGCAGAAGCACTGAGCTAAATCCCCCATCCCCAAACATTGACTTCTAAAAAGAGAAAAGCAGCACTACAATCTGTTGTTATATTTAGAATGAGTATAAAATTGTTAATTTTAGGAGGCCAAAAACAGGTAGTTAGTAAAATAGCCAGTTTCTTTTGGAGGTCAAGTAGTCCCCACACAAGGTCCCTAACTGGCCTACAAACCATACAAGAGATTAAAATTAGAAATATCTTCATACTTATATTCTTGAAGGTATAAGAAGTATTAAAACCAAACCCATTAATCATATTAAATTGTCAATTATTCATCAAGAGTAAGATGTGAGCCATTTCTGCCTTCTAGATAGTTTATAAAAAACATTGATGAAACATACATGGTTTCTGAATAACTACAAGGACAGATTATTCTTAAAGACAAGTTTATTACACAGTCACCTTCAGATATTTTTTAAAAGCTGCTGGTGGACCACAATGGCTTGGCTCCAGACACAACCAGCCAGGGCCCCACCCCATCTTGGCCACTTGGACCCAACTTGCAACCCAAAGACCCACCAGAAAAAGAGCTGCACAGGCATACAGGCAACAGCAAGAGGCCTACCCCAATACTATAGGAAAGTGTGTTCAAATCCCAGTAAGAAGCCAGAGTGGACCAAAGCAGTGAAGTTGCAGGGAAGTCCAGCCAGGGCCCTGCTGTGACCCCAGCCCCTTTGGCCCACAAGCCCCAGCCAAAGACCCAACAGAAAAGAGCAGCACAGTCACACAAGCAACAGCCAGAGGTGTACACCAATACCATTGATAAAAATGCAGATATCCTAGCAAGAAGACCACCTAAACATCAGTTATTGGGGTGCTAAGAACCCATCCAAAAGCCCTCACAGACAAAAGCTAGTTAGGAGGGCAGACCTTAGCCAGAAGTACAGCTAGAAACCATCTCAATTGGGTGCAGGCCCCAGAAAGAACCCCACCTTTCACAACAGGAAAATGCAGGGATCCACAAGGCCACTATTCTGAACCCAAGAATTGGTTCCTGAAATGGTGAGCAGCAGAAAAAAGGCCTCTCAGTGTCTTGTTGAGAATTGAATACCACTGGGTGAGCAAAAAGTTGCCTCAACAAATGCCCAACAGGCTGCATCTGGTGAATGAGAAGACACATAAACAAGTCTCAAAATCAGACTTCAAGATCACCTAAACCAACCACAAAGGGCAATGAGATGGAACAATCTGATACTCAACCACTTGGACTCCTTGAACTGGTAATAAAAGATGATTTGGAAAAATGAAGTTATAAATAATTTATCAGAAAACAATAGAGATTGTATATATAGTGTAAGACATGATTAACAAGTCTAGAGCAGACACAGATTTAAAAAAATAGAGGAGTTGAGGAACATAATGGAATCCCAGCATAGGAAACAAATGATTCCATAAAACAGATGCAGACTTCCAGATTAAAAACCCCATTGAAAGTTTACACAGCAGAATGAGCCAATGTGAATTTCACATATAGAAGACAGGATTGAAATTAGTGGCCAGGAAAAGAAAACTTTCTTAAAAACTGTAAGGGACCATCAGAAATCAATCCAGCAGCTTCTAGATGATGCAAAGAAGAATAACATGACTGATTGGAGTCAATGAACAAACAGGAGAGAGCAAAAATGACATAAAAATAAAACTGTTCACAGAAGTAACGGGAGAAAACTTCCAAAGTAGGGAAAAATAACTTGACATACACATAAGTGAGGCATGTACAATTCCCACTAGTCATGATAAACAAAAAGTACACATAGGCATATAAAAGTTACAATTCCAGAAACCCAACAGAAGAACAAAATTCCTCAAGAAGTTAAAGAAAAAAAACAAATCACATACAAAAGAAAGACCATCACAATCACAGCAGACTTCACAACATAAACCCTCAAGGTAAAAACAGCCTGGAGTGGAGTATTTTAAGTCCTAAAGGAAAACAATCTCCAACCCACACTGATGTGCCCTGCAAAGCTATCTTTCAAAATCGATGGAGAAATAACATACTTTCATGACAAAGAGCACCTCAGGAAATTGATGAATCCAAAACCAACGCTCCAGAAATTTTTAAACAATATCCTAGGAAAAGACAATGAGGATCCTGAGCCAAGGAAGCACAGCAGAATGAATCCATGAGCCATGACAAGGAACTAAATGCAAACTGAGAGAATCAAACAAAAAGTCATGACAATGATAAGTCAACACATATCAGTTATAATTATCAATTTTCATGGTCTCAGTTCCCTAATCAAAAGAAATAGACTGGCAAAATGGGTCAAGAAGCAAGATCAAATAATATTCTCCATACAAGAAACACACTTATCTCAAACAGAAATCATAGACTGAAAGTTAGAGGGTGGAAAACATTAATCTATGAGACAGGAAATCAAACAAAAGCAGGAGTTGCTATCCTCTTTGGCCAAATGGATTTCAAACCAATACTAATTAAGTGGAACAAAGAAAGAAGCCACATCATTGTAAAAGGGAAAAATCAAAGAGGAAGAGATGACAAACATAAATCTATATACACCAAATACTATTTTGCCCTAGTATATAAAACAAATACTAACCAACATGAAAAAATCAAATAAGCACTAATACAATAGTAGTGGGAGTGCTCAATACCCCAATGTCACAAATAGATCAACTAGGCAGAAAATAAACAATGGAATATTAGAACTCAATCAAACTCTTGAACAAATGAATTTAAGAGATGTTTACAGAGTGTTCCACCCCCCACAAAATCAGCATACACATTCTTTTTAGCTGCACGTGGTTCATTCTCCAAAATAACCACATACTGGCTCATAGAACATGTTTAAGTAAGTACAAAGGAATTGAAGTTATCCCATTTAGTATAAGACCATAGTATAATGAAATTGGAGGTCAATAGCAAAAGAATCTTCAAGAATTTCATAAACACATGAAAACTGAACAACACACTTCTGAATAACCAATAGGATACAGAGGAAATTAAAGAAGAAACCAGACAGTTTCTACAATTAAATGACAATTCCAATACAACATATCTGAATTTGTGGGACACGATATAAGCAGACTTATGAAGGAAATTCATAGCACTGAATACTCATATTAGTAAAACAGAGCAAGCTAAAATAAAAAACCTGATGATGAACATAAAACTTTTAGAAAAAGGGGAGTAGGAGAAACCCAAAGCTCATACATGGGAGGAAATCATAAATATCATAGCAGAAATCAATGCAAAAGAGACTAAAAGAACAATACAAAAAAAATCAATGAAGCAAAGAGTTAGTTCTTTGTGAGAATAAACAAAATTGAAAAACCCTTAGTCAACCTTATCAAAAAAGAAAAGAAAAGACCCAAATACAAGCAATTAGGAATGAAAAGGATGAAATTACAAGAGAACCAGCAGAAATCCAGAGGATCATCAACACCTACTTTGATAATTTATATGCCAATAAGATGTAATGCACAGAGGAAATGGACAGATTCCTAGATATGTATGAATTACCACAGTTGAACAAAAAAACCCTAAAAATTCTGTAGAACCCAGTATTAATCAATGAAATTGAAAACATAATGAAAAACTTACCAACTAAAAATGGCTTCAGCAGTGATGAATTCTAAAAGACATTTAGAGAAGAACTATTACTTCCCCTGTTTAAATTCTTCAGTGAAATTGACAGGAAAGCAATACTCCAAAATTCATTCCTGGAAACAAGAATCACCTTGAATCAAAAAGCAGAGAAAGACCAAACTGAAAAGAGAACTATAGGCCAATCTCACTAATGAACATACATGCAAAAATCCTCAATTAGATACCAGCAAACAGAATGCAGAAGATCATCAAGAAGATCCTACAACCTGACTGAGCTGAATTCATCCCAAGGATGAAGAGATGGTTCACCATACACAAATCAATAAATGTAATACACTATATTAATAAAGCCATGCACAAAAACCATATGATCTTCTCAATAGATGCAGAAAAATGGTTAGACAAAATCCAGCACACATTCATGATGAAACCCTAAAAAAAATTTGGAAAACCCAGTCTATATCTCAACCTGATAAAAACCATCTATGAAAAACCAACAGCTGACATCATACTAATTGGTGAAAACCTGGAATTGTTCAAACTGAAATCAGGAACAAGACAACAATATTCAGTGTCGCTGCTCCCATTCACTATAGTTTTGGAAACATTAACTACAGCAGTTAGACAAGGGAAATAAATAAAAAGAATAAAGATAGGAAATGAGAAATAAAACTGTCATTATTTGCAGATGACATGATACTCTATTTAAAAAAGACCCTAAGAACTCCACCTAAGGTCCTCTAGACTTAATAACCAAATTTAGTAGAGTGGCTACATACAAGGTCAACACACAAAAATCAATAGCTTTCCTGTACACAAACACCAGACTCACTCAAAGGGGAGCTGGAGAAACAACTTCCTCCATAGTAACATCCAAAAAGTGAAATACTGAGGAATCAACCTAATGAAAGTAATCAAATACCTCTATTCTGAAAACTATAGCAACTCTGAAAAAAGACATCAAAGTGTATTTCAAAAAATGGAAAGGCATCCCTTGCACCTGGGATGGAAGAACCAATATATTGAAAATGCCCACATTTTCAAAACTGTTATATAGATTTAATTACATACCAGTTGAAATACCAGCAGCATATTTCACTTGAGAAAATAATCTAAAAATTCATTTGGAACAAAAAAAGACCTAGAACAACAAAAGAAATTCTAGATAACAAAGACAAGGTAGGGATATCACAATCCCCAACTTAAAACTTTACTACAAAACTACTGTGATAAAAACAGAATGGTACTTGCAAAAACAAACAAAACAACAACAACAAAAAAACAGTGGAACTGATTAGAAGACCAGAAACAATTCCAGACACAATCAGCTACCTCATCTTCAACAAAGGAGCCAAACACCCTCTTTGGAGGAAAGATAACATCTTTTTTTTCTCAGCTTTAATTGAGTTTATTGGTACATTTTAGGGATACAGTATAGTTACATTCATTGTTGGGATCTTGTACCTCTACATGACAACTCTTGGTTCTCATTTTTTCCCCTTACCCCTGCCCTCCCTTCACCCCCTCCTCCCCTCCCCATCTACAAACACTTTATTTCCATCTTTTCATTATCTCACATTTTTTTCTTTTCCCTTATTACCCTTCCCCTACCCATTCCACCTTCCCTACACTTTAGCTCCTTTCTTCCCATTTCTAAATGTCAGTAATCTTATTAGGATCTTATGTATTATTACAGATTATTCACACCAGAGAAACTATTCGGTATTTACACATGTGTGACTTATTTATTTCACTTACATAGCATCTTTTTAACACCTGGTGCTGGAAAAATTGAGTTTCAACTAGCCAAAGATTAAAATTAGACCTATATCTCTCTCACCATGCACTAAACTAAAATCAAAATGGATAAAAGATCTAAACATTAAAAAAGAAACACAAAACCAGCTAGAAGAAAGGTTAGGTAGAACTCTTGAAGACATTTGTTTAGGAAAAGGTTTCATGAACAAAATCTCAGTTGCACCTGAACTAGCACAAAAAATCAACAAACAGAATTTCAGTTTATTAAAAAGCTTCTGCACAACCAGATAAATCACTAAGTAAAGAGACAAACCACAGTACATGAAAAAATTTACCAGCTATTCCTCAAAGGTCTACTATCTAGAATATATAAATAATTTTAAAAGAATCTTTGTAATATTTTTTTTAAATCAGGCTTCCAAAATTTAAAGACCTAATCCAAAAATGGGCATCTGAAATGAATAGACATTTCTCACACAAAGAAGTAGAAATAGCAAATAAACATATGTAAAAAATGTTCAACATCACTGCTCATTCAAGAGATGTAAATGAGAACAATGCTGAGATTCCACCTCACCTCAGAAAGAATGGCTGCTATAAAGAAATCAATAAATAACAACTGCTGACAAGGGAAAAAGAAACCCTTCTCCACTGTTGGTGGGAATGTGGAATGGTGCAACCACTATGGAAATCAGTATAGAGATACCTCAAAGAACTAGGACTAGAGGTACCATTTTACCTAGCTATTCTCCTGCTGGGTATCTTCCCAAAAGAATTAAAAGAATCATACCACAACCATATATGTTTACCCAAGTTCATAGTGGCAAAGTTTGTAATAGTGGAAATACAGAAACAACCCAATTGCCCATCAACTGGACACTGGATAAAGAAAGTGTGTGTGTGTGTGTGTGTGTGTGTGTGTGTGTGTGTTATAAAATGGAGCCATAAAGAATAAAAAATTACAGGCATTTATAGCTAAATGGATGCAAATTGGGGTGATACTCTTAAGTGAAATAAATAGGACACACATGTGTAAGTACCTAATAGTTTCTCTGGTGTGAGAAACTGAAAGTGTAACTAAGGATCAATATGTATAATAGATAATGTGAAACAGGAAGAAAAGGTGCAAAGGGGAAGGGGAAATGGGAGGAGTAAGGGAAAGGAAAGAGGGGAATGGAATTTACATGAGAAAATGAAAAATGGAAACAAAGTCTTTCTAAATAGGGAGGGGTGGAGGAGTTGAAGGAAGGACAAGTGAATGGGGAAAAATTAGGAATCCAGATATATTGTGTAAAGTTACAAGTCTCTAATGATGAATGTCTTTATATTGTTGTTATGGTTGGGGTCTAGATGTCCCCCCAAAGCCTCATGTGGTCATAGGCTTGATCTAGTGTGTGCAAAGCTGGAATTGACTCATGATGCAATATTAGGCTCAGGGGCACTAGGATTAAGGGTATGAGTGCTACCCACCCTAAGTAGCCTCAATAAGATAAAATGGGCAGGGGGACACTGTTAACTCTCTAGTTCCCTTTGCTGCCTTGTATGTACCATGTTGTTTCTGCTCTGCCACGCTTGTTTGTCATCCCTGCCTTGGAGTCAGCTGATTATGGATTGAAACCTCTATGAACTATAAGCCAAATAGCCCCATTTCCTTTAACTTTGGGTGTCTGGTATTTTGTCTCAGCAACAAGAGAAAAGCAGCAAACACAACTGTATGCCTAAAAGGTACTGATAAAATTAAATTTTTAAAAACTACTAAAAAAGCATCTAAAGATAGTTGAAATATTCCACTTGCAAGAAGGACAGATTTATTTTGGCTCATGTTTTCATGTGGTTCGGTTCATTATTGTTTCAATCTCATCTTTACAGATACACCCCTAATAGACTAATTTCCTTCCACCAGGCTGCACTTTCCAGAAGTGCCATGGACTGGTGACTAAGTCTTGTAGTTCATGCTCACTTAGGAAGCATTCAAAGTTCAAACCACAACTGCAGGGGAAAATGGAGCTCCTTGAAACTAAAGTAGAGGAAATGAAACAGGATGAGTTTTCAGAGGGCATCTGATTTTGTAAAAAGAAAAATTGGATTTGAGTCCCTCATTGGCTATGTAATATTGAAGATCATTTTAACCATTTGCATAATAGGTACAATTTTCCTAAAGTACTAAAGCAGAAAGCTATACAGTTATAAGTATGAAGTGCTACATAGATTTAAGTCCTATTGCTATTTATGCCAGCCAAGTTCACTGCTCACACTTGAATTTTTCTGAAAGATTCTCTTTTAATACTTAAATTTTTGTCTTATATTGTAAAATCTTGTGATACAGAATATGACCTTCACCTACAACCTCCTTGTGCACATTCCCACATGGAAATGCACATACTTCTTTATGTGCATTTCCATATGCTCTCACACTCTTGTTAAAGAGAGTAGGCATTCAAAGTCTCCCAGCTATTGAGTTACACACTTTGCTGTCTGGTCACATCCCTGTGACATTCTCAGAAAGATCTTGGGCATGGAATCAGAATGAATGGAAATGTATGCGATATTTACAAAGCATAAGAAGTTGGGATTATACCTGTATTACTTTATCCTCCTCAGCAACACCTGGGGAAAGCAAAAAATGCACCTATTTCATAAATTAAAGAACAGTTCATAAAGGGGAGTCATTATGTGGTTAGATTCTCGCTGAGTTTAATGAACTTGACCTTTAAATTTCTAAATATTTCTAATTAGATTTGTGAACTTGTATAAGTTGCATGTTCTGTCCAAAAGTACTTCCTTTTAGTAACATACATTCTATATCAATCCATGTACTTTGATTCATTAGCCCAATACATGTGAAAGAAACATAAACTCTCATTATACTGATCTAGAAGACTCTCTGAACATAATAGACTTGAGCATATTCTTGTTAGAAACACAAGTGAAAATAAATGAATATAAAGAAAATTATTATTCATTATCTATACCGTATATTCATTCAGCAAACATTCATATGGAGTCTTCTGGGTAGAACATGGCTTCCTAAGGACTGTAGTTCAGTTATGGACAGGGGCGATGGACTGTACGCTCCAGCTGATGAAGCCAGTCCAATAAAAATTACTCTATCTTGGAAGTTTAAAATTAACTATAAATTAAGCTCCTTAAGAAAGACTATGAAAGAATAAACAATGAAAAATAATCAGGGTCTAAAATATTTTTACTGTGGTCCATATTGTGAATTACCCTTCCTGGTTGTGGACAAAATGTTTAAGCCCAGGATTGCAGTAAAACATCCTTATACTAGTATTCAACAAGACACAAGTAACACTAAACTTGACTTTGATGTACCACAAGGGCCAGATTTTCTTCTATTAAATTTTCCTGTACTTCAGTATAAAGGGGTTTTAAAACATTCCAAAATATAAACCTCAGAATTTTTCAAGAGGTACAAATGTTGATCCATTATGAGAACTCATAATATAGATCTGTGCCAGAGATATTAAGCATGATGGAGCCTATTTCTTATTAGTATAATGACATTCCTAAGGCTAGGTTTCTTCCGAGAGAAAAGAGAAGCACTTAGTATTTAGAGGTCAAGGAAATCTATCTGCTGATGACTTTCTTGTTAGTGGAGTCCTGAGATGCCACGAGGACTTAAATGATGAAAACTAGGGAGTGCATCTGCAGCTGTGTCATCTGTTGTCCTTTCCTCTTTTTATAAAGATATCAGAATTCCATCATGGAAAGTATGCTCTGATGACTTTACCTGATCCTAGTCACATTCCATGGTCCTCCCCCGCTAAACAAACTCTACAGTCAGGTTAAAGATCCAACTTCTTAATGTCTCACTAGACCAAATTTCAGCCCATGCTACATACTGAAATCATATTGAAACCTTAGGAAATGGTTTCTGTGGATTAGTTCAAACATTAATGAATTTATAAATGAGATTATGAAGATTGAGATTTTTTTCTTCCCTGTTATACTGAGCTACTCAGACTTTTATAACACGATATGTTATGACAGACTGAGTGTATGAAACAACAGAAATATGTTCCTCACAGTTGTGCAGGTAGGAATTCCAAGAACCATTTGCCGGAGTGTTAATTTCCACCAGAGCTGCTTCTCTTGATGTGTTTATAACTGCAGCCTCTCTAGATGTTCACGGGATTGTTTCTTGTGTCCTTATGTGAAAATGGAGAACACAGTGGGGAAGAGAAAGGAAGAAACCTCTTTGGTGTTTCTTTGCTGTTAACTCATTGTTTTGGGCCACTTCTGCCCAAAGACTGGGGGGTGTGATTACACTGGCTGACAAGAAAAAGCTCCCCAAAACTTTCAAACCCATGCTGCACTTAGTCAACATGCAAAGTCTTTTGCACATGTTGATTAATTGTTATTGCCAATAACTTATTGAGTAGTTTTGCGCCACTACTAATGTATTATTTTCTAATAATTTCTGTTTCTTGTGGTGTGTTTCTATAATTTTGATATCAAGCTAATATTAGTCTCATTGAATGGAACATGTACCTTGCTCAGTCCACTTATGAAAGTTGATTGCATCTTCCTGGGCTCCAAGTTTTTATATACAACATTGTATATGAGAAGGGTATGGGGTCAAACTAAATGAAGCAGAGGTGAAATGTAGACCATGAGAAAAAATGGCTTTTTTGGAAAGAAGTTTTTATTCAGATGCTGGTCAATTTCATAGAGAATTGCATGATAGTGTAAGTGAAAATATGATATAATGGACTAAATATTTACACTATATGTCATCTCCTTTCCCCACCCATAACTTATGCTTTTGTCTAATCTGCATGCCTTTTAGAAGTCAGGCTTGTGATGTCCTCTGCCATTCCTGTAGTAATAAAGTTCACCATATTTTTCCTGCCAGCAGTACATACAGAGAGCCTTTTGCACATTATCTACTAAATGCAGACACAGCCATATCTGGGCGGCAGTTTCTGGGGGATGGGGATGATGGTTTCCTGAGTGGGTACATAGACAACTTGAGTGATACTGCCCAAAAGTTACTTCCAGAATTAACTCCAACATGATTCAGATTTGGACAAATGGGAGAGAAATTCTGGGAAGAACTGTGAAGATATATCACTTGTTCTTCATTTGTGCCATCTCCTGTCTCAACACTTCCAAGATGCAGTAGTAGCCTGTGGATACTGAAAGCTTTTCAGTTAAAAAACAAACAAACAAACAAACAAATAGCTGTGCTGGTGGTAGAGTTGTGATCAGCTCATGATGGCTCCCACTGTATTATATTCTTTTTGCTTTTTTTCTTCTTTTTGAGACAGGATCTTGCAAGGTAGTTTAGGCTGAACTTGAACTTACTATGTAGGCCAGGTTGCTCTCAAACTCACTGCAATCTTTCCTCAATCTTCTCAGTATTAAGATTACAGGCTGGAGCCACCTCATTTAACTTTTTGCTTTGTTTTATTTTGTTGTTGTTATTGTTATTGTTATTGTTGTTGTTGTAATTCTTTCATACTGACCTACTGTAATTGTCCCTCTCTCGCTTCTCTGAAATAATGAATATGAACCCAGGTTTTTTTCTGCTTTCAAAAACAAAAGAAGACAGAGTTTTATATGAAAGCTGCCAGAGTGAACTTCAATATGGGTTGGATTTTGACTAATGGGAGAGAAACGTTAGGAGGAATGGTTTGAATACATCACTTGTACTTCCTTTTTGTCTCTCCTCTCACTTCTAAGACACAGTAGTCTCCTGTGGATTCAGATGATATCTTATATAGAAACATGAGCTGCACTGGTAGTGGAGTTGTAGGCAGTTTACTATGGTAACTTCATGCATTGTACTCTTCCTTTTATTATTTTATTTTATTTTTCCAGAACCAGGGATTGAACTGTGGCCCTTGTGCTTGCAAGGCAGGCTCCATGCTAAATCTCAGGCCCATACTCTTCCTTTTACTTATTAATTTTTCTAGACAAGATCTCACAATGTAGTTACCAGCTAATGTAAATTCACTATGTAGCTAAGGATAGTCTGAAATTCCTTCTTCTCTTTCCTGATTGCCAAGATAATAGGCACAAGGTACCACATTTTCCTGTTTTGCTTTTTTTCTTATTGTATTCTTTATTTGAATGAATCCCCCATCAAGGCTCCTCACTCTTGTTTCTCTTGTATTGTTCCCAAAAGAACATAAAGACAAGTTTTTCTTTGTTTCACAAAGAATCAAAACAAACAAGGCCTTAGAGATTATCTAATAGTGATGTCACAAAATCAAAAATCCCAATTAGAGTTTAACTTGCATGTATATTTCACTTGGTTTAAAAGAAATGTTTAAATAATTGAATTACTTGCTATTATATAAAAGTTTGGAGGCTGAGATAAAATTCAAACTTCCAACTAGTCTAATATTATTGAAGCGCTGAAATATTGGCTGGAGAGAAGTTAAGGCTGGTTCAATGCCCACTACTCTTACTAAAGTCCCAAAATGGGTTTACTGCCCCTGGCATTTATCATTATGACTGTCCAGTTTCCTCTCATGGTATGCCCTTAATTCTTAAACACATAGCCATGATTAAATGGGATTACAAATAAACAGAGTGATTTAGAATTTCAAGAGGAACTTGAAAAATGTATTATCCTTTTGACTTGAGGTTCTTTCTGTGTGCTCAATAACCAGTAAGCATCACACCCACTTCACTGGGTTGTGTCACTGATATGCTGCTGTGCACATGACTACCTCCACCCTCATGAAACTGATTTCCAAAAGCCAGCATGGAATCTGTGACCCAGCAACAGTGACTCACAGGCCCAAGTTTTCTATGAGTTCCCTTCACCCATCCACCATGGAAAATTTCATGGCCATGTCTCAAAGCAACTTCTGTTAAAGAAAACTCATAAAAATAGATGGTTTCAAATAAATGAAAACATGTAGGCTTTAGAATTTTGTTCTAAATTCCTAGGCTTATTTTTTTTTAATTCTTTGATGATGAGATCACGAGAGTTTCAAACAAATTATCAAAGAGGAGGAGGGGGAAGAGCAAGGTCATGGTTGCTCCTTCTCCCAAATCCCCATTCCGAAAGATGTTGCCTTCCTACTGTTCCAGTGCTTGGTACTTTACCTTTGAATTCTTGTTTGGCAGGCACTTGAACATGTTAATGGTGACAGGAGAGTAGAATTTGATTTAAAAAAAAAACAGGTTTTGAATCAGGAGACAGGGTTCAAATTTCACCTTTTTCAATGCCACCAGAGAACCCTGAATAGATTTTTTCATCTTCCTAAACTTGAGTTACTCTATATTTTAATTGTGTTCAGTTACTGTAATTCAGTAAGAGACCAAGTAATATATACAGAACAGAAATTTACTTAGCTCATGGTTGTAGAGGCTGAGAAGTTCAAAGGCAAGGTCCTACTATATAGTGAGGTACTTCCTCCTCCATGATAATAGAGCACAAGGTAGTGGTTGGTGACACAGGGCAAACTTTCTGAAGAGAGCTCACTGGCATAACAAACGATCCCATAGATAACCCATTAATATAGTCCTAGGGAGATAGCCCTCGGGTCCCAGGTAGCTTACAAAGGTCCGAACTCTCAGTGCTGCTATTTTAAGAAAAAAACCTTCCAAAACATGAAATTTGGCAGGTATATTGACAACACAGAATGCTGCAAGTAAACAAATGTGCAAGCGTGCCTATTTTATTGTGTTGCCTTGAAAATCCAAGAGGTGATGTAATGGGCATTCATTAAGCTCCACTGTGTTGATGTTTGCTTCTCCCTATGCTTGGGTCCCAACTTTCAAGTGGGCCCAGACAACACCGATCTGGTGAGAACTGGAAGACTGCAGATCTCACTCACTTAGACATGGTGCTGCTCTGTGAGGTGAGGGAATGAGGATGGGTGATGTTATGAATCAATTCTGATGTACTGGTGGAGGGGTGAATGTTGCCTGAGAACTCTGTGGACTTACTGACTCTTCTAATCCATCCAGACCCCACAAGGATCCAGAACCAGAAATGTAGCACCTGGAGCCTGACTAGAGGTGACCAGGCTGATGCATCTATGGTTAAACTATACTTGTTCTACATTTGGAGTACCATGCTCAGAAAGAGCCAAAAACTAATTGTCATCCAAACTTTGTTGATATTGCTTTGTTTAAAATGTTGAAGTGTTAAGAGACAACCCCAAGCAAAGTCATAGAGGTGGGCAATTCCTAGGTTCTTGGCACAATTTCTCTAAGCTATAGCAAATGATGCTTGATGAAAATGGCTTAACCTGCTTGACCAACAAGAATTTTCTGAGACTACATGGGCATTGGTCTGTTGATTCTTTCTCTGAGATCAAATACGATTTGCTTTCCAAATTTCTAAGTGATTAATTCTGGACATGTTAGCCTCTTTCTTCTTGCCAGTGTTTAACTGTTGCATTTATACTACTTATTAAATTTTCAAATTGCCTGAAAAAGAATAATAAAGTTTACTTAATAGCACTCTCTTGGTTCCTGGCCAGTCAATTTCTACTGTATGCTTTTGAATCATTACCCAGAGTAGAAGTGGCTCATGGCATGAAAGGCTCCTTAGATGACCAGAACTCTGTGATGCCTCTTCTTGTTTTATGAGTGATTGTTTTCCAACACTTCTCTTTTTCTTGATGCACATCATCATTACATACTGCCATTGAGGACTTCTGCTGTGACTCTTGGCATACAGAGAATATCTCTTATGATAGGTGTAGATGTGTGAAATTGGAGTCCCAGCTACTGATGTGGGTGAAGAAAGATTGTCTAATCCCAGGAATTCAGGGCCAGGCTGAGAAGAATAACAAGTGTCCATCTCAAATCCAAAAATAAAAAGTTCATTCTAACAAACAACAAGGCATTTGTTAAACAGGAAATGTTATAAAATGCTAGCATTAGAACTGAGCTGGAAAGGGAAAGGTAAATGGAGTATGTAAAAAGGCAAAAGAAGAGGAGCAATTTTGTTTTTTACTATCACAAAATGTGAACACGAAAACTCAGCAAGGGAAGAAAGGCCTGAATCCACTCACGAGGCTTGAATCCTCCGTGACACAGATACCATCCACCAGATCCCACCTCTGAATACTGCAGCATTAAGGAATAATATTTGGAGGGACACCAAAGATGGCTGAAAGTTGGATTTAGGGATAGTAGAGATGTTGTGGGCAAACAGGACCATCTCAGCACTGAGGAGCTTTTAGTCAAAAGGTCAGACCTCTGTCTAGAAACATGGAAAACCCAACATAGGATCT
Source organism: Fukomys damarensis (assembly GCF_012274545.1). Classification (NCBI taxonomy): domain Eukaryota; kingdom Metazoa; phylum Chordata; class Mammalia; order Rodentia; family Bathyergidae; genus Fukomys; species Fukomys damarensis. The sequence goes on along the minus strand of NW_022900913.1, from coordinate 71,104,439 downwards.
CAAATGCTGCAGAAAACTCTACAGAATATTTGGGATAGAGGTTGTGATGGGCTAAATTGTGTTCCCTAAAATTTGTTGGTCCCCTAACCTCCAGTCATGCATGATATGAGTATCTTGAAAGTTGGGCTTTTAAAGATGTAACTCATGAAATAATATAGTTAGGTTCACCCTAACATATCAGGTCTGCAGTGCTTTTAAGTGGAAATTTGACCCCCCCCACAAAGACCACAAGGATGTGAACTATGTGAAGAAGCAGTGAAGCAATACCATCAAGCCAAACATGGAGTCCTGGAAACAGGCCAAACCTCCCCTCAGTGCTTTGACCTTGGATTCCTTGTCTCCACAATGGTAGACAGAGTAATCTCTTTTGTTCAAGTCTCCATATCTCTGGTATGTGGTCCAAACACCTGGAGCCCACTGATAAGGTAGTGAAGTGCTGCTTTTTTGCTGTTCACAAAAGACCATCCCGACTATGTGTGCAAGCAGGGATGTTTGGGAAAATATCACTCAATTTTATTCCTGAAGAAATCTTTGTTAAAATGTTTGATTTATATTTCCAGAATATACAAGGAAACATACAATTTGTAAATATGGGTTTGGTATAATATGATGTTCTGATCCATGATTACATTGTGTAATGTTTAAATAAGTTTCTACATGCATATGTCCTAAAACATTTATCATTTGCTTTTGCTGAAAACTTTCAATATATATTCTAAAGCTTTTTAAAATATGTAGTCCAGCATTATCCATTGTCATGCCGCTGTCCAGTAGCATAGCTGAGCATTTTATTTTTACCTAACTATAACTCAGTCCCTGTTGATGACTCTTTCCCCTCCCCTTCCCACTTACTCTTTTCAGATGCAGCTAACCACCATTCTACTCTCAACTATTCTCAGAACTATTGTTTTAGATTCCACACGTGCATGACATCCTGCAGGTCATATTTTATTGCCTGGCTTATATCATTTAACAAAAATCTTCACTTTCAGTGTGATAGAGTATGCATAAATAAATCCAAACAAATTCAAATTTCTTATCCTTGAAAGGGGTCAAAAATATGATGGTGAAAAGACAACATCTTTAACAAAAATGTAAAATGGCTAAATGTAAAATAGCTAAATTAATGCACAATGCTGATTTTAGGCCCATTGTACCTTTTGTGCTCAATAAAAATAAAAATGGATCAAAGGTATAAATATTAAATCAGAAATTCTCAATCTACTGGAAGAGAAAATAGGTAAAGATCTTGAAGACATAGATATAGGCAAAGACTTTCTGAACAGAATCCTGAATATACAAGAAATAACATCAAGAATCAACAAATAGGATTACATGAAATGAAAAAGCAACTTCATATCAAAGGGAAAAACACAACAGAGTGAAGGAACAGCCTACAGAATGCAAAAAGAAAAAAAAACACCATCTTCTCCTAGAAAAGAGGACTAATATCTACAGTAGATAAAGAGGTCCAAAACAATTAGAATCCTTAAAAGTACAAGACCCAATAAAATATGGGCCTCTGTAATGTATAGACACTTCTCATAAGAAGGACAAATGGCCAATAAATACATGAAAAGTGTTCAAAATCCCTGGAAACTATAGAAATCATATTATAATAACACTGATTCTATCTTACTCAAGAAAGAATGATTTCCAACAAGAAATTAATTAATAAAAAATGCTCACAAAGCTGTGGGGGAAAAAAACAAACATCTCCATACTACTTGTGAGAATGAAAACACTATGGAAATCAGTATGGGGATTCCTCAAAAAATAAAAATACTAATTTCATTTCATCCAATTATACTTCTTCTGGGCATCATCCTGAAAGATTAAAAGGCCATATCAGGTAGGCTCTACTTACCATCTATGTGGTACATGATCTTGGGTGTGGCTTTTATGTCAATAAATAAGTACAGAAATAAATAAATATGTAGTACTTATACACAAATGGAGTTTTTCTCTGCTATAAAGAAGAAAAATTGAATGTTTTATAGGAAAATGGATACATTTTAATATTAAAACGTTAAGTGAAATGAATCAGATACATAAGAATAAAGGTTGCATTATTTCTCTTATATGAGAAACCCAAAGTATAAATAAGTTAAAGATAAAAATAAAAGGCAGACATTAGGAGACAGAGATATAGTTATTTTGCAAATAGTAAATGGATGAAGAGAAGGAAGGAGGGAAAAAATGTGAAGAGAAAGGGACATAGAAAGAATGAAGATGTGTTCTGTGCTTGTACCAACCTCATATAATGAATGTATGTGAAATATGAAAGCTGCACAGGAAAGTTTAACGTCAGAAGAGTTTTGGAAGTGATCGCCTGGGTCCTTTTGCTGTATCATGTTGGATGAAGGAACAATCTGATTACTAAATCTATTTTTTTAAATGAATACATCTTCTCTGTCTTAAACACTCTATGGCAGCACACCTTGGAGTTCCGAGTTCCTGAATACAGGTAGAAAGAATAGCAGGGTTTCAAGTGAGTAACTGGAAGGAACTCATGGATGGGAAGGAACTTTGGCACTTTTGTACTCATGGATGGCTCACAAACTGACAGCATTAAAAGCAATGTGACTAGGGGCTTGGAAGCTAAGCCTGGAGACTACTTAGGCAGAACCTTCAACACTGTATTTCCCAAGGTCTTCTAGGTGCAGATACATGCTAAAGAAGCACTGGTTTATTTATTTCCTATTGATCTGTCCAGGACACAAGGTACAGATACCAAGGCCCTAGCCATATTTGTCTTCAGGGAACCAGAGATTGTGTGTGTAAAGATGAGCCCCCTTAGGACGTATGTTCGCCAAAAAAGTGGGAGATATGTCCTCTTACAAGTGAGAATACTGAATTTCAGGGAGAAAGAGATATGGTCAATTTGACAATAACTTGGCCTCCCCATCCCTGAGTTTAGACTCCATACCCAGTCATTGAATCTTGTGTCCCTGCCCCAGAGCTGGTGAGGCCAGGGACTCTATCTGGTTCACGCACTTGGTTGGAAGCCATGGATATTCTCTGATGACTCTCTTCTCTGACTCGGTGAAACTATAGTCTTTAGATGTTCAGCATTAGCACAGCCCCTGGAACCACCCAGCTCTATAAACAGAGAAAAACTTCCTTTACAGCCTGGGTTTTGGAGGGAAAAAATTGAGGATATCCAGCATGGTTTAAACTGAGTCTCATGCATATGAAAAATGCAATTCAGACAGCAAGTGCAATTCTAAATTCTGCTGTTCATAAATTTAGTAATATTTTTAAGGAGACTTCATCGTTTATGGTTATGAAATTAATACATTTCATTAGAGAAATGTAGAAAATAAGAGGAAGAGCACAAAGTTGTCATAATCACTCTTCCCTAAAATGTCTTTTTCAAACTTTACCACAGCTCTACCTACCGTCTATGTCTGAGTACCTGTGTCTACATCATAGCATTCATACCACCCCTGGGCCAATTAGAGCTGACATCATGTCAGTGAATGAAACTCTGTGCTCTTTGGCTTATGTACATTCTCCTTTCTCACCTGTCAGCCCACCGGGTGGTTTTCTGAGTCTGTGTTCTTGGGCCATGTGTGTTAGATTTTAGCAGAAAATTTGTATACATTTTGTTCATGTACTGTGACTTTGGGGAATACTGAGATGAGGAGAAATGAGCTAACTAACCTGGTGTTGGAAATTTCAAGGCAACCCAATGTTGAGCCTGTGGCCTGTAGGGCATTTTAGCTACCTCTACACTGAGAATTAAGAACAAGCAGCACAGCTGCGTAATTTTTTAAAGTTATTTGACTATAAAGTTATCTTTGCTAAATTGGGGCCTTCAAAGTTGGAAAAAGATAGCATGGTTACTTGAAAAAATTTTAAAAACCAACTACTTTGCATTAGGGACAATACAAAGGATACCATAAGGACATGACAGGAATCCAAAAATCTCTACCCTTTTCAGACACAAGTATGGAAAATTCAAAGACTTTGACTGCAGAGCCCCAGGATAGCCTACTGGAGAAAGGATGCCTGGAAATTCGTTTCATGGGATTCCTGTCCCAGTGCTCAGTCATGCAGGCACTTTGAGGACCCTGCAACCATGATGAAACAGGGTTTACTAATGCTAGAGCTCATAGCAGAACTTGGAGTCAATCACCACAGGGTGCTGGTTTTTATCAACATGCACAATGCAAGATTTATGAAGTTGTGGAGGCTTCTGCCCAGATTTCACAACAAGGCCTGTGAGGTCTGGCAGTGCTCTTCTTAGAGGACAGGCATGAAGCTGTGAGGTAAAGCCAAAAATTCAGTGATGACAATGAAGTTGGAGAATCTCTGAAAGTGGATCATCTGAGGAAAGCTGCAATGACTGAACAAAGCCAGCCCAAGATAGAAATCATAAGAACACTAGCTGCCATCAGTGTCCTAGGGGTAGAAACTCACAAGGAATTTGGAGACTATATCTTGACATCTTTTGGCCTGAATGCTGGACATGGAGATCCAGAAATATCTTTTATTCTGCTGGGCTTCCTGCTGGATTTACTTTCATTCTTTTTCTTCCCACTATTCCTACCTGGAATGAAAATTTTTTTCCTGTGCCATTCTAGGTTGCAATATTTAACTTTCTTTTTTTTACTTTTTACACTGTCTGTCAGCTAAGGGTTTCCTTTAAATGTCAGAGGACACCTTAGACTTCCACTTTTTAGCAATGCAAAATTATTAGGACTTTGGCAACACTGAGAAGCAGACTAGTTATAATATGTGTAGAGAAATGTGCAAGACTTTTTGTGGCAAGGAACAGAATGTTGTTTGTTTCATCTATATTCTCCCCCACCCTGCCCGCCCATAAAAAAAGTCATGGAAAGTTGGAGATTCTGAAAGGTGGTTGGTTGCTGGGGCCATTAATTGCTGACTTGCTGTTACAAGTTGGTGTCTGGTCAAAAGAGGTGGGTCACGGTGGGTGTGACGTGGTGACCTAGGAAGGTATGTCTTCCTTTCAGGCCCTCCTTTTATATCTGTATCAGCTCTCAGCCACCTTTTCATTAGCAGATTTCCTCAGCATCAGGCCCTACTACTGTGCTGGAAACCATGCAAGGACTGAAACCTCTACAAATTGTGAGTTATGCAAACCTCTCTTCTTTAATACAAAAGTGTTGAGTACTGAATCTCAGTAACTAAAAGAGTCACTAACATCACTCTGATCTTTCTATTCATGTGTCTAATTAACTCAATTCGAACAAGCCTGCAACTATATGTTGTGTCTTTTTTTTCTTTTTTTTTTTTTTTTTTTT
>NW_022900913.1:71085262-71098850 GCF_012274545.1 Fukomys damarensis | reverse complement strand
TTTTTTTTTTTTTTTTTTTTTTTTTTTGGTACTGGGGATCAAACTCAGTTCCTTGCACTTATGAGGCAGGTGGAGGAACCACTGAGCTAAATCCCCAGCTGTATCTCACTATGTAATATAATATGGCCCTGAACTTCTAATGGTTCTCCAGCCTTAGCCTCCTATGATCTGGAAATGAAAATATGGGCTATAGTATTCAGCACTTTCTGTGTCATTCTCATTTGTTTATTAGTGTCAAAACCTCTTCTGTCTATTCTATTCAATATAATCTATAAAACAGCTTTAAAAATTCCTCAATCCCATGCTTTTTTCCATATTTTGCTTAAAAAGAGCACACTTGAGGTTGCTGTGGAATTCTGAACACAATATGATTCTGTCCTTCATTTACTGAGGCACTGTGTAGGGCTGGTTCTCTGGCTGAGTAAGCAGAGGGAAGACTCTCAAATTCCAGAATAACATGGGATATTCCAGAAGGGAGCCTTGTGTGTCACCTTCAGTCCAGGATGGCACTCTGGCTCACTCACTCTCCACTCTAATTTTCCTTATGTTACAGAAAGCTCTCCTGGGCACCCTTCTAGTCCTGGGCAGCTTTATGAGTGTATGCAGAGCCCAGTGCTACACCCTACCTGTGGTCCAAGGTGAGGGTGATTCTCCTCCTGGTAAGTCTTCATTTTTAATGTTTATTGTGTTACTGTTGCCTGGAAAATAGGATCTGCTGTCAAGTGAAGGTCTTTGAGTCAATGAAGCTTTGTAAGGGAAGATACAGATTTGGACTTAAAGGAGGTTTTCAATGTAGCCTGTATATAAGAAAGCAATTCTTATTTCTGTCTGGAAGAAATTTCCTGGAGAGATTTGCAAACTTACCAATGTAAGTTTTTATCTAAGTCCAGATGAATCCTAATCTGTTGTCAGAGCTGCACATTCAGAAGTTTCTTGACTTCCACATGAATTCAAGGATAATTCCTATTGTTTAGTCCAAAGAGGTATTCAGGCTTTGATGTTCATGCCAACCTGAGGAATTTTGTTAACTTGCAGGCACTGGTTTGGGGGATCTGAAGGGAGTTGATAGTGTCACATGTCCGGAAGGGCCCAGGTGATGCTGAGGGTGAGAGTTCAGCAAGCACATGTGGCCTTAGAGGTCTGTGAAGCAGTTCTCAACCTTGCTTGAATGCTGGCATCACATGGTGTTTCAGTCAGCAGGATTTGGCAAGGGAATTTAATAAATACAGGACACATAATTTCTAAGATTATTTTATAATAATTATTCAAAAAGTCAAATGCAAAGGAATGCTAAAGATTAACTGTACACTACAAGCCCAAAGGATTCATCTGAGGGCCTGGATCCCAGAAGTTTCCCACACATATCCAGCTAAAGGCTTAGAGTCCAAGGCAATGTCCTCCTCGAGTCCAGCCAGTGGCCTAGAGCCCACAGCAATGTCACATGCTTGTCTGTATTGAGGATCTGCACCTGGAAGGCCCAAAGGCCAGTGGTGGAAGCCAGAAAATCTATGCTGCTGAGATGAAGTATTTGAACCACACACTCAATAAACTCAAAGTGGATCAAAGGGGACTGCACTAAATGTATTTTCTTTAAAAACTGGCTGAGGGATCCACATTAGAGCCAGAAAGTAATGCTCACCATAAAAATTAGAGCTCCCCTGATGAAAACAACAGCAGTTCCTAGTGACACCAAGGTCCCGACTTCCTCCTCTGATGAGAACAGCCTAGTTCACATCAGGAAAACCATCCACAGCAAAGTTCTATAAAATCAGCAGGCCGAGATCTTCCCTTCCAGTTCTCTTTTTATGGCTATTGGTAACAATATTCAGGTGGATCCTGCATGAAAAGACCATGCTTATTCAGTTTATCTGGGTGTTACAAGTTGACCAATAGTCAATCCACCACACATGGTAATATTTTGATATTGATGGCAGCATGGGCCTGTACCCAGGGATCCTGATTTTGTGTTCTGTGGTAGGGTTTAAGATAGATTTTGTTTGTTTCTACATTATTTCTGTATGTTTGCTTGTTGTGGTGCTGGTGATTGAATCCCTGGATTCTTTTTTTTTTTTTTTTGGTACCGGGGATTGAACTCGGGTCCTTGCACTTGCAAGGCAGGCCACTGAACCGCTGAGCTAAATCCCCGGCCAACCCCTCGATTCTGAAATGCTGAAAATGAGATCATCCACTGGCCTGTAGCTGTTCAATAATCTTTTTTTTTTTAGTCTCCATAATGTTCATTACCCAGGTGCATATAGAATTGAGAGCCAAAGTGAGCACACTCAGAAGTACCGAAATGATTAACTTTTTTATTCCTATTCCATTTGGAGAAATGGGACCCAAAATGAAATTAAAGAGGAGGCCCTTAGTTATTCTTCAAATGTTTATTTTGAAGATAAACTTAGAAGAATTTTAGAAAAGTTGTTTACAGATTTCTTACTACTATAATTCATTTGAAGATAAATAGTTCAGCACTATCATATATGGCTTCTAAATTGTTTATCTTCTCAAAACAGGGCCTGGCCTCAATGTCCTCAAAGGCCTGTTCCTTTTTCATGACTTAGTGTCTCCATTGATGGTGCTGTGGGTACTTTTTTTTTTTTTTTCAGTATGCCGGGATATTGATGGAACTGCACACTCAATAAACGCAAAGTGGATCAATCAGGACTGCACTAAATGTACTTGCCACAAAAATAAATTGGAATGCTGTGGTTTGTGAGTATCACTCCATTAGTGGCAAAGAGAGGATGTGGCTGTCTCTAAAGAACAGCTCGTCACCCATATAAAATTTGTTCTTTTGAATGTTTCTAATAGATTTTTTTACAGCACTTTTGGATTCACATTAAAATTGAGTGAAGACTGAAATTTCCCACCTGTCTGCTCACCTATATGCATAGCATCCCAGACTATCAACACCCAAGGGAAAGTTCCATCTATTTGCCTATGAGAACCTGTATCTACAAATGATTGCCACCTAGACTCGTACATGGGGATTCACTTTGAATCTAATGGAGGCGTTGAGTTCTCACTCCTGTATTTTGTACTGACCAAGTTTGTTCAGTATATTCAAACTGCTGTGCAACATCCACAGCAATTATCCTAACATTTCTTTTGTTTTAAACAACTAAAGTTTAGCACCAAGCCAACCATCACTCCCTTCTACTAGTGCCCCGAGCCCCATTATCCCATCTGTATTTCCAAGTATTGTGCCTACACTTTCTGCAGGGGACTTATACACTTGTACTCTTCAAGTATTTAAACTGTTGAAACTACTTTACCAAGATTAGAATGGTACGCTCATGGTTTATTCTCACTGTACTGTGTGGTAGAATGTCCTTTTACTGCAATGAATGTGACATTACACTGTATGGACAGAGCACCTTATGGTTCTGCTTTCACCTGTGAATGGGACCTTGGCTTGATTCCACCTCAGTTTTAATCCTCTCTACCTAATTATATTAATTCTGAAATACTCATCTGCCCATAATTTCTAAGCAACTGGAAACAATATTCAATGGCAAAATGACTTTGTATGCTTTGTCTACATGACCACTGGAGCCTAACCTTGGTGGACTGCCAAAACAGAAGTAGTATAAACACAGTCACAATGAATAGGTGGGAGTTATCAAGAGTAATTTGTATAATGCTTTGTCTTAAATCCTGTGTTACTTCACTGCTAATATTGAACTGAGGGGAGCCTTGGATTCTGCCCATATTTCTTACCAGTTTTCTATGGATGCCAGAGATGTAGTCCTTGGAGGGTACAGTGCAGATACCTGAGCCATGTTCAAATGAAGCCCCACACTCACAATGCCCAGTTCTGATATCTGTCTGTCAGTCAGTTCTGGCTTGTAGTGTTTTGCAAGCATAGCAGTAGTGTCTATTTTATTTGTTTGATTTTTGCAGTCATGGGGATTAGACGTATGCCCCTGCCCAAGAAGAGTGTCTTTGCTAACAGAAACATTGTTGTAATGTAGCATTTCCTTAACTTGCCTCTAAATGTTATTGTAACACACAGCCTCAGTCTTACATATACTCCAGAGAATGGAAGCGAGCAAAGGTGACAATATGAATGCCCAAGGACTGAGAATTAAAGTGTCTAGAAAGTCCTGCCCACATGGCTGAGCAGTCTTTTGCTTAGTGCACAGTGGAGAAAGAGGAGAGAAAATCTCACAACCAGACTGAGAAAAGTGTTAAGCATGTCCTACCAGGCGTTGTAGTGACTGAAAACAGCTGGTTCTTGATTCTATGGCTGTTGCCAGTTGACTTTGTCACTGTAGTAAGTGACAGTTGACTCTGAAGTGTGGTTGTATCCCAAACATATCCTATGCTATTCAAATTTTCCTCACTCACAAAGAAGCATTTCCACCTGTTTCTAAGGGGTCACCTGTGCATTAGCGATCTGTCATACCTAAACAGCCATAGGAACTTTTATTTCACAAAGTCAGGTAAAGAAGAGTAAGTGCCAATCCTGCCAGTAAAGAGGGAGGACCCTGAGTGCTGGACTCCATTACATGAGTCTACATCTCCTTGAAATTGTGCAATACCTGTGTGTTTCCTGGTGAGTTCCTCAGTCTCTCACAGTGTTCTATTCCTCACAATAATCTGAAGGTTATCAGGAGAAAGTGAGAACAGATATTTTGCGAAGTTATTCATTCATCTAGTATGGATTGTATAGTTTCCCCAGGCCTGTAATATGGCCCTAAGCCTAGCACAGGAACAGGCTCAAAGTCATGTGTCTGGATGCCCTTTTATTCCTCCCTGACATGTTTTCTGTCCAACATGGCATGCGGCTTCACTTTAGAGACATGGACTCAATGATCCAATTATCAGAATCAGCTGCCTCTTTAATTTAACATCACCTCCTACCAATTTTTTGAGCTTTCATTTTTGTTTTAGGTAAGACAATACTTATTTTCTTAATCTTCTCTGAGACACAGGGACTCCCTGAGGCTGGCAGGAAAGTGTTCTTGTCTCTGCTCTGCACAGACCCAGACTGCAGTGTAGCTCCCAGACTGCAGTGAGAGAGACAGAGAAGAAGGCATCCAGCCTCCTGGTTGAGGCATCTTATAACATGATGTCACTAGTGTCCCCTCTGAATTTCTCTTAGCTGTTTACACTCCCATCCTAAGTCTGAGTGGAAGTAAAGTTGAATCCAGTAATGGGTCCTGAGTCCCAAGAACTTGATTCTGCAAAAAGGTGGCAAAATTATACATGTTCTTTACGTACCAAACACTTATATAAGATAAGGTATCTTTCAATAATCACTAGTTTGTTTATAATTATTTTCTATGTGAGTAAAATATATATTATGTTAAAAATCTAAATTGAATCATTTTCAAGTTTAAAATCCACAGTCATTTAGTATATTCACATCATTGTTTAATCATCACTGCTTTTTCTAATTTTTTTGCTGTAGTTTTAATATTTATTTGCTTTGGCTGTACTTATGATTGATCCCTGGCTTTCTTACATACTGGCCTTGAAATTTCAATCCTCTTGCCTCACCTCCGATGTAGTTGATATTATAGGTGTCCCACACTATCTGGCTATTTGCAAAAGGTTTTAATGACCCCCAAACCCATTTTATGTATTCTCTAATTTGCAATTTTAATTCCCCTTTTCTGCCCACCCTAATCAGTAGTCCTGTAATCTTCCTTCTGTCTCAGTGACTTTGTCTCTTCTAGCTAGTTCATGTCAGTGGAACCCATGACCAAGATGCAGCCCTGTTACTGTATGTTAGACCTTCTTTGCTCAGCACCACAGCAATAGCTGTGCACATTAACACCCCACATGTGGCCTATCCACTGCTCTGTAGAGGAACTTTGAGTAGCCTGAGCTTTGGTTTATATTGCATAACACAGCTGGGAGCATACAAGTGTGTTGACATTTTTGTTTTCCTGTCTTTAAGGTTCTAACTGTAGTAGAATTCATAAACCATATGCACTATGTGTTTAATTTTGGATAACCTATTAGGCTATTTTCCTCTGTATTTGAACCATTTCTCATTCATATGTAAATACAAGAACTTCTGAATTTTAAAATATTTAAATGACATTTTCTTATTTGTGTGATTAAGAAATCACATTATTTATAGAAATATTGGAAAATACAACAAAAAGTCTTATTTATAGTTCCACTTTAAAAGTAATTAGGATAACATTTTTTTCTTTCAATTATCCTTTTTTGTACTGGATATTTAACTTATATAGCCATTTTGTGGGGCTATTAGTTAAAAAAAATAGTTGAGCGTCATACTCTCTCATTTCATAAAAATTCTTCAGAGCATTTTGTAATGTAACTGAACCAATTTTTAGTCTTAACTAAAGAGTACCTTACAGCTGAAGGCAGGATTCCAGAATTTACGTTCTCTTACAGGAAGCTGTATTAAGGGGTATCTATTATGTCTGGCTCACTGGGTCAGTGCACAATACTCTGGCACACCAGTGAGCAAATTTCTGCCTTCTTTAGTGTGTAACTAATAGCTGCAAGTGTTCATGTTAGTTAGGGTCCACATAGTGGGCACTGAAAAGCCATGACGCTTTGGATAGCTGAGAAAAAGGTTGAAATCATTCTTTTATTAAAGTAGAATTCCAGCATCTCCTCATGAAAAGAAATATTTCCCCAAGGCATTCTGATGTTTACTGCTTCTGTCCTCTTGAAGTGTTTTAAATCCTTCTTTAATGCACTTCAAAGGGACAAATAGCATTAAGCTGTGAACCAGTGGGTGTGGGTTGGATTTTTCCAGGAATATGGCCCCAGGTCATTCACTTTTCATTGATCTCCTTGGATTCAGACCTGCCCTGGCTTCTTGCTTCTGTTGGTGAAGTTAGCTAGTCTGGTAATAGCTCAGCATATAGTGCAAGAGAACACTCTTTATCACATTTCGGCTGCCTCAGTGCTGACCACTTCCTAAACATAGGGAGTACAAAAGAACTTCCTGGATAAGTCTTTCCAACCACATTGTGAGGCAAACCTGACTTGGTCTGTGAGAAAGTATCCTACTTTCTGGGCATGCAGGGATGAATATAGGACCCGTGTGAGAGCTGATATCTGTGATTCTATGGTATAGACAGATCTAGGTGTCTGGAGACCCACATGGAGGCTCCCACACAAGATATGCCTCAGTTTGGTGATGGGCACCCAAGGTGGCATCAGTGTGAGTTGATTCATGAACAGAACTCACGTGGGTAGTAGGGTGGGGTGGCTGCTGTGATTCCCCTTCTAACAGCTATGTTCTTTCTTCATGACAGAATTACTGTACCTCTTCAGTATGACAAATCCAAATGCAGAACGCTTTTTAACATCACTGACTGTACCTACACTGTTGTGATGAATAAAGATAATACAGAGCCCTGTCCTTTCTCTGTCAAGATACGTGATGGCTTCAAGGAGTTCCAGCGCAACCTGCTCTCTATTCCAAAAGCAATATACCCATGTTGGTAGTACCACCACAGGAATAGTAGAAGAGAAGGGGTACCTTGTTTAGACCATCTCCTTTGGCCTCTACCAGTCTATGATTATGGAGCCCTGTGTACCAGTAAAATCATTCTTGAGCAAATCTTTGAATATATATTTTCCTTAATATTGCTAATTATGTGAGCAATGACTTAATGTACTCAATAAAACACACAGACATTTAAAAGGTGAGAGAAAAATAATATAAATGAAAGGTGCAGCAAGTATCCCATGCTACAATCAGTTCTCCTGCATCTCCCCACAAAATATACTGCTAGCTCTGCCACTTCTCACACACAACCTTCTGCTGCATATGTCCTGTTACTTGGTGAAAAAAGTAAAAATAAGTTTATCTTGAGATGATATTAGATCTTTCTCCAGGTTGCAATGTTTGTGCTCAAACTAGCTTTCTTTTCAGGTTGTGTCATATCTGCTTTGCCCTCATGTGCTTCTGCACGTGTCCAAAGTCAGGGCATGGCAGGGGAGAACAGCTTCATAAACTTCTCTCAGAAAGATATAGAGACCCTCAGGAAATCAAGACCAGGGCTGTGACAGTGCACTCCAGCCTGTGTAAAGGGTTCTCTTTGTCTTTTTCTGGATGCAGACCCCCAACATGAGATGATTTCAAACAGTGACACCATCCACCTTCTTTACTCTTTGTGTGATAGACAGTATGTGCTTCCTGCACCCAGTGCTGATTGTCTGGGCCTGGGATCCAGCAGTGAACAGAGAGGGCAGACCCTTGCTGTCCTGGGACCTAGAGTGACTCTGTGCACCAGGCAGATATCAAACAAGCTGTCCATGGGGACCTGATATAGTGTTACAATTCCACAAACTGCCCATCTATGTTCAATCTTGCTATGAGGATCCTTTATCATGCTAGGCAGCTCCTTAATTTTATGATCATTCTGGGGAACTAGAATGTGTTTTGTCCAGTTTCAGTCCCAGTAAGTTTCATTTCAAAGTTGTCATCAGTTGAGGGGGGTACTGGGAGAGAATTCAGGGTACAACATAGCCTTGAATCATTCTGCTTGAAGAGTTGGTTGTGTCTCATTTCTCCTGGAGTCTTGGTGGTTCCTAGGATATTGCCTTCTAGAACACTATCTCCTCATCTCCCTATTATTCATAAGCTTTCACTATTCCTTGGTGTCAATGCATGGGTTTAGGTCTTTTGTGCTTTGTGCAGAGGTCAACCTCCCATTTTTAGGGTCACTTCCAACTGAGATCCATAAAATCATATTACAGTTCTGACTTTTATAATTGTAGTTGGTGTATGTAGGCCCCTTGCAAAACCTGAGAGTAAATGGTTTCCATTTCAATATCTGTTCAGCATTAAATCCACAGAGGCTTTTCCAGGTGAATAATGATACACCCTCATGGAAACACACATTTAAAAATGGCCATTTTTCATTGCCACACACAAGCACATAAATTGGATTTGAGTGAAATGGGTTAGAATCTGGGTCTTCATAGTTGTTTTCTCAATTTTTAAGGAAATTGGCCTCAAAATTTATTCAACACTTATTGCATTATTATATCATTCTCTAAGTGTGCAGTAGAGTTTTGTTAATTTCATTCACACCACTGTCACCAACATTCATATGCTGAACTTTCATCACAGACACTGAAACATTGTAGCTACTAGACAGTTTGATGACTCCCATTTCTCCCCTTCTTGGCCACTATCATACTGTTTTTCCATGAATTTGACATCTTAATTATATGGTTTTGTAGGCAAGTAGACATGAGGAAAAAGTTCTTGTATTCTCTATCATAGTGGGACAACTATTGTCAATAACTAATTAAAGATTTCAAAACATATAGGAAAGAGTATAATTCATGTTATCTATACTAAGGGCAGTGTCAGAGGTGATGCATCTCCCAATTCAACTGATCTTCTCATCATATTTTGTGTGCATTATTATAAATTCACAGTGAACCCCATAAGTATTTACAATTACTATGTAGCAGCTATGAAGAACAATGTTTTGGAAAAAGTCTTGGAAAGAGGAATTTGCTTTATGTACAGAATATAAATAAGATCAAATAATGTATTTTCTGTTTTATCAAGATATGTATTTCTACACCTGAATATTAAAGCTAAATGTTTTAGTTATTTTCTTATTGCTGGGACAAAGTACCACAATTTAAAAATAGGAAAGGTTTATTTTATCCCATAATTTGCAGAAGTTTTAGTTCATAGTTGGCTGGCACCCCACACCTATATCTATGCTAAACCAATCAATACGCTGTTTCGGTATGATACAGTATCACATACCCATTGTCTAGTCACTTCCCAAAGTTCCACTTATGGGAACATAAGGCTTTCAATGCAACATCTAGCTCTAAGATATAACCCTAAACAATGTCTACCTTGTAAAAGACAATAGCATTGCTATAATATTATCCATTCAAAGTATGCAAGTATTACTATTCCCCTCTATTCTTTGAATCCATAATTACAGATTGCATTTAGTCATGAAATTACTTCAACCACCTTCAATCAGAAATCACTGATGAGACGTTTGTGAACTTCCAAAGCCTTGATATTTTTTAAGAGTTTGGGCAATTACTTCCTAAGACAAGTTCCTCTGAAAAGACTTAGGTGTGCATTTTTTAAAGCAGGAACCCAAAAGAAGAGAAGTGTGTACCTCCAAGGAAAATGGAGAAGGTTTTCTTTAGGTCATTATCATTTATTTGGAAAGACTAGAATAAATGCTTTATTGCCTTAACCATGCATTACACAAACAAAATCTTTAATTGCACCATAAAATTAAGCACATCTAAAAAAATAAAACAGGGGAAACTAGTCCAAACACAGCAGATTCTGTATCCTGATTCAACTATTTTTGTACCCTATTTGTAATGTAAATAAAATTTTATTCCAAATATTTTTAAACAAGATAATTTTGTTTGTAATCATGGCAAACCAAGATAAGTATTTTAGGGGAAAACACCTTGGATTTGTAACTTAAACTATAAAATATTCCATTTTTAGTCTATTTTAGACTATTCCAAGAATCCTAAAATATATATACATGTTTCTTTAGCACATTAATAAAAGGATATAAAGACCAACAAAAAGTGAAATAAATAGTAGGCCATTAGCAAGATGGGTAATTCTTGATAAATAAACTTGTAAATACAGTAAGATGTACAAAATATCACATAGTGATAGGATGCGAAGATTAGTTTTTTTAAAGAGTTAATTTGGAGTACTAAAACCCACTGTTTCATTTTAATACACTTAATAGTTCTTGGCTCATGAAGACATTTATGTGATGATGAAGGTGATTTAGCATCTTTATGAAGGACTTAACTGAGCTGTATTAGGCAAAATAAATAAAAAAAGAAAAGGTTATGGGTATCTGGTCAGTGAGAACTCTGTTTTAGGGTTGTATAATGGAGAAAAACTGCAATCTTGAGCACTGTTGTGACAGGTGAAATATAAAAAAGACTTATAAAAACTAGAATTTTATCCAAACATTTTGTGCAACTAATGCTAAAATATTTTAAGTTAAATTTTCCTTTTTTTTAAAGAAAAATAAGTTTAAAGAGGAATCTGTGGCATTCAACTGATAAACATAAGATCATTAAGAGATGAAAATAAGCTGCTTTTGGAGCTCACTTCCCCCCCCACAAGAGTACCCACATTCCTAACCCTAAGGCAGCACACAGAGTCCAAAAAAAGGAAAAAAAAAAGCCTTTGTAAGATCAGACTCTACATTGGCTTAAATACATCTTTAAAAAACCAAATATATGCTCTGTTCATATCCAGTACAAATACTGGAGTCCTTTTTCTTTTTCTCCCACAAAGTACAGTAATTACAGTTAAGTCAATGCGCCTAACATTAAGATGTGATTTCCACTAATTTATGCCTGACCCAAATGCCTTCACCAGGTAGATCACATGCAGTGTCATATCCAGTAATCTTTTTGATGGCAGTGATGCAGACCCTCCTTTTGTCATGATGAGAGTTTCTATTGATTCACACAAACACTTTGGCAAGGGCATCAGCTCCTGCACTGGCAATATATGCTTTTTTAAAAAATTGAATTTAATGGTACATTCTAGGTAGACAGTACAGTTACATTCATTACTGGGATCTTGTACCTTTTGATGATGGAAAGCAACATCATAAATTGATTCATCCAATTTCTTTCTATGAGCTGTTATTTCTTGTACAAATGTCTTGCTGTCTAAATTCCATAATCTAATTGAACAGTCATGGCTTCCAGACATCAAATAGGTTTCATTAGGATCTACTGCTAGACTTGTAACAGCATACAAATGAGCTACCATAGAAAGGATCATTTTACCCATTTTATTGTCAAAAAATTTGATGTGTCTATCTTCGTGAGCAGTTATTGTAACAGAAAGTGTGGGATGACTTACTACTCTGTTAATGTGGTTAGTGGATTGTAAACCTGAATCTCCCTGTGATGAAAGCATCACTAATGACTGTGATGTTTCTAAATCATAAATTACTGCACTACCAGTGTTGAAAGAGGTCACCATATGGGCTGCATCACAGCCTATAAAGTCAGCTGATATAGATATTCCATGATCTCTGTCTCCATTGTAAGTGCAAATGCACGGCAATTTTTCTTGTGGATTCCATAACCTAATAGTGCCATCTGCTGAACAAGACAGTAACTGATTTTTTATGCCACTATAGGTAAGACCCCAGACTGCATCTGAATGAGTAACTAATGTGCCAGCTAGAACATTTGGCTCATATGTATCATAAGGATCCACATTAGGACTAGGCATATTCCACCACTGAATGGTTCCATCAATACCACCACTAAAACACTGTTCTCCATTAGAACTAACAGCTAATGACAGAACAGGGCCAATGTGGGCCCTAAATGTGTAGATAGGCTCTACATCTAAAGAGGCACTCTTTTTGGCAGGAACTGTTTTTTGCAAGCTTCAAAGTTTCGGGGTATGGTCCTCAGAGGAAGTAACCAGCACAGGTTCTACCAGATGAAAAGCTAATGCTCAGACTCCATCAAAATGGCTATGTGGTGTATACTTGGGGTTCCATGTCTTTTGAAAGGCATCTTTATTGGCAGGTAAATCATAACTATAGTCCTCATCATTTGTTACTGTCAAGTCTGCAAGGTCTCCAAGGCCCAGCACACTTAACAAAACATCATCAGAACCCATAATAAATGACTTGCCTCCTCCAGATGAAAACATTATTGGTTCAGCCCATTCTGCGCCATCCCCTGAACTCCGTGGTTCTCCAGCTCCTTCACCATCTTCAGTAGTCACTAAAAAATCAAATTCCTTCAGCGCTTCCTCAGTACCTAGATCATCAGTTAGGTCAGCAGTTAAACCTTCATTACCTGCTTTGTGTTTATTCACCCAATGTTTGTCTTTTCCTTCTGGGATGCCTTCAATCATGTCATTTTCCTCTTCTTCATCACTGTCATCAGCATTTTCTAAGAAATAAAATGTCTCAAGAACATCACCAGAGGGTCTTTTGATTTCTTGTCCTTTTTGCTTAGAAGATTCACCACCATTCAGAATTTGTTCTAAATTCTTTGTTTCTACTGATCCATTTGGTTCTGAATTAGACAGTCCAAGTAATGACCTTACCCGCTGAGACCGCACATCTAATATTGTATCTGTGTAACCTACTTCCTGAAGATACTGTCTTAACAGCTGTCTGCCTTGCTTCCACGTTAACTGGCTATTCTGAGGTGCTGTGGTAACCTCTGTGTCTTTGGTTTCTTCTGATTCAAGGGTTGGCATTTTCAAGTCACCTTGGTTGAGTTCTGTGCCATACTTTAATTTGTGGTATTTTGCACTTTCTTGTTTTAATGCACACTCTAACATATTCTTTATTCTTCTTCCTAAATCCTTCTTCAAATTCTCTTGACCTGTTCTCTCTCCTTGTAAAAATGCTATCCGTGCCTGCAGTTCGGCCCGCTCCACCTCCCAGTGCGCTCGCTCCATATCTAACCGAGCCCACTCCGTTAGTGCAGTATCACCAGGATAGTACTACTGTGGCGGGGACAGCTCGGGGCCTGCCTGGGACCCACTCCCTCGGAGGCCAGAAGACCTCCGCTGACTGCCGCTCCACTGCCCCCTGGCGAAAGGCTCAGGT
The DNA here is from genome assembly GCF_012274545.1 of Fukomys damarensis. Lineage (NCBI taxonomy): Eukaryota > Metazoa > Chordata > Mammalia > Rodentia > Bathyergidae > Fukomys > Fukomys damarensis. The sequence continues at coordinate 71,085,273 of NW_022900913.1, read as the reverse complement.
CCCCCACCCCA
>NW_022900913.1:71064056-71085130 GCF_012274545.1 Fukomys damarensis | reverse complement strand
CATTGTGTCCTACCATTTTTTCTTTTTCTCTTTAGTTTTATTAATAGAAATTCAGAAAGTTAAAAATTATAAATATTCAATAATTGGGCCAGGGATTTAGCTCAGTGGTTCTGCTGCCTGTCTCACAAGCACAAGGTCCCAAATTCAATCCCCAGTATCAAAAAATAAAATAAAAAATAAATAAATATTCAATTAACAAAGTGCAAAATATTACTAATTTATCTGTAAATTAGCCAGTGATAGGCAAAAACTATCATTTTCTAAAGTTTTGATGATATATCCTTTATATTTATTTATCTATTTATGGTACTGAGGATCAAATTTGGGTCTTTGTGCTTGCAAGGCAGGAGGCACAACCACCAAGCTAAATTCCTGGCCCTTTATTTTATTTTTTTATTGATTGCTTATTGTTGCATTTTAATGACATTCATCGTTGTAAATTTATATGATATATCGTTTCTTATTCTTTTCCCCATCCTACTGCCCTCCACGCCATCCCTCCATTCCTCCTTATTTACAAAGATTTTCTTTATTTTTTTCCTTTCCCATCTTTCCTTTCCCCTACCCCACTTCCTTGTCCTTTTCCACTTTGGAAATTTTCTTTCTATCTCACATTTTCTATTATATGTGTTGGTCCTCATTTACACTTTCAGTTTCTCACACCAGAGAAACTATTTGGAATTTAGATATTTAAGTCCTATTTATTTCACTTAAAAGCATGGACAACCATATTGGTCTAGAAATGTTAATTTATTTTTATTTTTTTTTCCATGTGTACAGGGGTAACACATCATACTAAATATGTAAGGTCATATCTATGAGGGTTTGATTACAGAAACTAATAAAGTATTCTCTAAATAATGAAAAAAAGAATAAGATAAGACTATAAGAGCGAGAAGCAATTTAAATATGTTCAGGGACCATTTTCATCTCCAGAATTAAGGATTACTTTAATGTTAGATCATTGTCTTTTCTCTTTTACTTTCCTTTTTAGTTTTATTTTAGGATTCCCTATTTTTAATGTTCATACAGAGATTTCTTTAACTGAAATACCGAATAGTTTCTTTGGTGTGAAAAGCTATAATAGTACACAGGATCCTAATGAGATAATTAATAATGTGAAATAGGAAGTAAAGGGCTAAAGGTGTAGGGAAAGTGGGAAGGGTGGGGGAAAGGTAATAAGGGAGAGGAAAAAAATATGAGAAACTGAAAAAAATGGAAATAAAGTGTTTGTAAATGGGGAGGGGAGGAGGGGGTGAAGGGAGGGCAGGGACAAGGGGAAAAATGAGAATCAAGACCTATTATGTAAAGGTACAGAATCCCAATGATGAATGTAATTGTATTGTATACCTAGATTGTACCAATAAACTCAATAAAAAGGAAAAAAAAACAAGATGGAAAACACAGCAGAATTGAATAGATTTCTAGATATATGTGAATTACATGTGAAAGTTGAATGAAGACCTAAAATTCCAAATAATCCAATATCAATCAATGAAATTGAAAATGTAATTAAAAATTTACCAACTAAGAAATTCCTGGGTCCTGATGGCTTCCCTGCTGAATTCTGCAAGACATTTAGAGAAGCACTATTTAAACACTTTAAATGAAATTGAAAAGGAAGCAATACTCCCAAACTCATTCCTAGAAGCAAGGCTCACCTTGAATCCAAAAGTAGAGAAAGACCCAATGAAACAAAGAGAACTGTAGGCCAATCTCATCTCTGAACATAGATGCAAAAATCCTCAATAAGATACACCCTGACCAAATGGGATTCATCCCAGGAATGCAGTAATGGTTCACCATATGCAAATCAATAAATGTAATGCACCATATTAATAGAGCCAAGAACAAAAACCACATCATCATCTCAATAGATGTAGAAAAAATGTTGACAAAATCCAACACACATTCATGATAAAAACTCTACAAAACATTGGCATAGATGGTCTCTATCTCAACCTGATAAAAACTATTTATGAAAAACCAACAGCTAATTATCAAACTATATTCTCAAAAAAAGTAATCCTTCACACTAAAATCAGGGACAAAAGAAGAATGTCCACTACATCACTCCTGTTCAATGTTTAGGTATCTTAGAGAAGTGGATGATTTTAGGTATGTAGCAGGAAGTGTATATCCTGATATGTATCAGGAAAGATGAAAACTAATATGGCAACATCAAGAGCTAATTGTAAAAAGAATAGCCAGAGCAAGCTCAAAGCTTGAAGAAAATATCATTTGCCTCTTTGAAAAGTTACAAATGTCTTAAATCACTATGCTTATAAAAATAATACAATAAAAACTAATGAAGAGGGTGATTGGCAACAAATTCAGTATTTCTGAAAGTTGAAAATATCGGGTACTTTTTCTCCTTTTCCTATATGAAATTCACCCCCAGGTAATCAAATGTTGCTAAATAAAAAATACAATTATACAAAGTCATTTTAACTAATAAATGGAAAAACATCATAAAATTTTAATATCAACATATTTACATGAGTGCACCCAGTAGATCAATGGGTCCACACATTGAGTATCACCATCACTGACATCACAAAAGGTAGACATTCAGACTTTTTAATCCTTCTTGTTCACTCACTAACTGGGTATACCATTGTAACCAAGGATGCAACCTACATTATCAGATTGTCACAAAGTCCGCTAGTCAGGCTGGGGATTTAGCTCAGCAGTTCGGTGGCCTGCCTTGCAAGCACAAGGACCCGAGTTCAATCCCCGGTACCAAAAAAAAAAAAAAAAAGTGCACTAGTCAAAGAGCCAGGGCTCTTCAATAATGGACTGTAAAGAAAAGAAAGAGTTGGAGTGTAAGAGTCATTAGATTAAAAGAATCCTAGGTTTTAAGGATGAAACCATGAAAGCTGAGAATATAAAGAGAAAGGATATGCTTACTGTAAAAGGCTGGGTTGTAGGGAGTAAGAGTGATATGAAGAGAGTTTCGAGGGAAGCTGTGTCACATTATGAGAGAGGGAGGTCAAAGGAAGACTCCCAGGATGGGATTGCTTCTCCTGTAACAACTCACTAAGGTAGACATTTGTATATTTTTCAGAATCAGATTTCACTTAGAGTTAAAAAGTTAAAACAAAAGAAAGGAAAATTCCTACTTATGATATGTGAAAGATTCCTTTTTCTTCATTTCTTTTTTTTCTGCCTTTGCTTTCTCTCTCTCTCTCTCTCTCTCTCTCTCTCTCTCTCTCTTAGTTTCCTACATACTGATATTTTATTAGCAGTTTATTAGCAGCACCGGTACTACTTTGCATTTCTTCAGTTTAAAAAGTGAGCATTTTATGTTGATTATATTAATGTACACTTGTTATTTTGCAATATTTTATTATCAATACCTCTTTGTCTATGTAATTATATTATGTGAATAAATTCTAATTGTTTGGGAAGATTATCAATCATATGACTATTTCTTTTTATTTTGATTCTCAATTCTATTTGCACCTGAGAAGTGAACATCTTGGGGCGTGATCAATAAATTATTTGCAATGCAAACTTGAAATTTCCTACACCCAGTTAGTTCATCCACCACACTTAATCTCAGCTTCCCACAAAGTCATAGTACATGAATGAAATGTAGACAAGTTTTTACTGGAGCATAACACACACAGCCTGAGAACGCTGGGACTCAGGAAAAAACCCGGCAAGCTGCCATACAGGGAAAGAGAAACAACATGACCAAGGATCACTGAGTTTCATTAACTGACATGAAGCCAACTACCACTCAGCTCAGGTGGTATGAGGGCTGTGACAAAGAAAGGGATACTCAGAAACAGATTATGAGGATTTTGGCCAGTTTGAGGTAGATATTTTAAGGAAATACAGTTATGACAAATTTACGATCTTAATATAATTTTAAATATTTTCTCAATGAAATCTATTAAATTCAAAACCATTCATGACTGATTACATGACTTAGTTTTCAAAGATTCAGTAAATTTATCAGAAGTGGGACATGGAATTGCACTTGCTATCTGAGTTGCACTTTTTATTTCCATGAGACTTAGCTCAAATCACACTAGGAACCTTGAATTTTGTTCTCCCAAAAAAGCCAAGCTGTTGAGAAAGTGTTCTATACTTAGAGCAGGGAGCTTCCAAGGGATGTACTGATCCTTGGCATCTGAAGGGCATACTGAGGTTTCACTGAGTCACTGAGAAGTAGCATCAGAGAAGACCCAGGACTGCCAATCAACTTCACTGAACCAGAATACACAGCCTCCCTATCTCTGGAGCAGGGACATAAGATTCAGTTCAGTGAATGGAGATAGAGTCTAAAGTCAGGGGACAAGGGAGATCAAGTTATTATGCTTGAGATTGTTAATTTACCCATATTTAAACTCCCTTTCTCCTTCTCTCTCTCTCTCTACCCCCCTTGTTCTCTCTCTCTCTCTCTCTCTCTCTCTCTCCCTTCTCTGTAACTCTATTTCTGTCTCTATCTCTGTCTCTCTCGCTCAGGCTCAGTGTTCAGTGTCCTCACTTGTAACAGGAGGTGTCTCCTACTTTGGAGGTCATCATAATTTACCAGTGGGCTCAGCTTAGCACACAATTTCAGGTTTCCTGAAGACAGATATGGCCTGGGCCTTGGTATACTGACCTTATCTCCCACACAGATCCACACAAAATTTTTTTTAAAAAATGAAGAAATCAAGGCTGCTTTAACACGCAGTTGCCTCTCTGAGGAGCTTGGGGAATAGTGCTGGAAGGTCCTGACTCAGAAGTCTTGAGGTTCAGACATCAGGTCATTGGTCACATGTCTGCTGATGCTGAGGATTTGAAGAACACTTATGAGTAGAGAGTCCTCAAACTCCATTTCCCTTCATGGCCCCCACTAGAATTCCTTTTTATCTTCCTGCATTCAGCAACCCTGAGCTCTAATGTGTGCTGGCATAGAAAGTGCGATCAGGAAGCATATTACTAGGGCATTCTAGGTAGTGTGGCCTCATGTCCAGGAGAGTACATTTGGCTATTTTCTTTTGGGATTCTGTCCCACTAGGTCTATTGCTATTTCTTTGTGTTCATGTATATATATATATACTTTTCTTGAAGACTGTCTGCAACTCCTCTATACAGACTGCTTCCTTCACCTTTGTTTTCAGATATAAGAACACTCCAGGCCATCCTTGGGACTGACTTGCATTAAGAAAAAGTAAGTTTAAATTTAAGACAGAGGGGAGGCCTTCATGGATTTTTATATATTTAGAAACAGGATTCTTCCTTCATGTTACAGTAAAAGGGCCCCAGGGATCAACTCCCAATCTCTTCTGACATTAAAATCATTTTTGCAACTCTTGCACTGAGCTTCAACCCCATTATAGTTGCATAACACTGGACAAGAAGGCTTCTGTCCACGCAGCTGTTCCCAGGAGCAATCAGACCAACAATTTATAGGGATAGGTTCCCATACATTCAGAACTATTATGAAGGATTTCTGTCCAAGAACACTAGGGGTTTCGTGGTCAATACAAAGCCTAAATATTCTACCCATATGTCCGCAAAGGTCATTTGCATTCTTCCTACATCTTCAAGGCATCCTTGAGCAGTATTATGTCCTTGAGGAATATTACAGAATGTTGATTATCAACAGGAAACTATGTCATATATATCAGATGATATATGAGTGCTTTATCTTTCAGATATATCTTTCAGATCTCCTCCCCAACTATATGTCTAACCCTCTCCCCAACTCTAATATATGTCTATTGTTGACTGGAATGAGAAGAAAAGGAAAGAACTCTGCTTCCCTGAGTCTTCATCCTACACTGGGTAGATTGCTAGGCCCATGGAATATTCTTGTTATGGAAGGAATCAGTAAGTGACACAGAGAGGCAGCAGCATGGAAGTAAAATAACAAATTTACTTATGGATAAAGGTCAATAGCACATAAGCCATGCCTGGATTGATGACGCACTGGGTTACAACTCCTCGCTTTATAGGTTTTACAGCCTTGACTTCATTTGGACGGCTACATTTCATTCTCACAGTTCAAATCATGGTCACAGAATAGTCAATGTTTTCAACCCAGATGTAACAATTCTTTGCAGTTGGGGAGTTTACCTTTAAGATTCACCTAGCTATCTGTCCTAGCCCATATGAAGGAGTGTTCAGGGTCAAGGGAGCAAATGTTAGCAATGGGTTGTTTCATTGAGACACTTTTATGATCAGTTGGCTCCAGTCTCATCAGAGCTCAAGATCTTGACTGTTATCTCAGGGTAGGACCAAATGCCTCATTCAGCAATTAGTGCCTTCGGTGCCTATTAGTTTTGAGCTAAACAAAACAAACTGCTGTTTGCAGAAGCCATTTTACATTGTAACACTTTATAGGTTTGGCTATTTATAAAAGTTTTCCCTATCTTTCTTACTTGATGTTTTCCACAAAGAAACAGCAGTTCAAGAATTTCAGTCAACACTGCCAATTCTGAAGCTGGGTTCCATGAAGATATAGAGGGTTTCATGAAGATATAAAATCAGCAAAGCTTGTTAGCCTTCCTCCAAGCCAGGACTGAGGTCCAGAAGGCAGTGCTCTTAGGGATTTTAATGAGGGGGCAGGAATATCCCATGACATTCAATAGGGCATGGAGAGACACATGGATCCACCACCAGACCAGGTTGTTCTTCACAAGCCACTGAAAATCTTCTTGAATCTCCAATTTATACATTCTAGAGCATCAAAAAAATCCTCCTTTGCCTTACTCAAGAATGCCTTGCTTTATAGTAAATAGTATGGATGTTCTTCATAATACTAAATATGGAAGCACTGTGTTGTTAAAAATTCCATACTGGGGGTATGTGCAAAGGACAAGAATCAACATATCAAAGATGTACATGCACACTCATGTTTACTGCAGTGTCATTCGCAATAGCAATGATATTTAATCAATGTAAACACCTTTCCACTGGTGAATATATAAAAAGATAGGTGTAGGTATACACAATGCTGTGTGCTCAGGAAAATTGTTGAGAAATATCACTTGTGACAATATGAATGGAAGTGGAGATTTGGGGGATATACTAGTTATTTTTCATGTTTTAATTTTTAAAAAATTTGTTTACAGTACATAATGATTGAAATCATCATGGGAAGTTACTATAAGCACAGAATACATCTCATTTTTATGTTTTCAGGGCTGGGAATTTAGCTCAGTGGCACTATTCCTGCCTCACAAGCACAAGGTCTTGAGTTTGTTCCTTGGTACTGAAAAAAATTTTATATCCTCTTCCCTTCCTATTTATTTTCCATTTATGCCTTTGTTATCCCATTCCCATTTGCAGATGATCTGTTTCTCTGCTTCATATTATATTTTAATCTTTAAATTATTTATTCTTTGAGTTTCTCATGTGAAACTGCAATATTTAATCTTCCATGTCATTCAGTATTATAATTTCGAGGTGTATCTATTTTCCTACAAATCTCTCAAATTTTTCCCTCTTTACAATAGTGTGGTACTCCGTTATGTATAGATACCATTTTATTCATCCATTTATCTGTGCTTGGGCCTATGCCACTTCTCAAATTTAGCTACTAAAAGTTGTGCTACTATAAAAATAGATATGCTTGCTTCATGCTGGTACAAAATCTTTATCTCTTTCAGAAGATGCCTACAAGGAGACTAGTTGGATAGAATGTAATTTGTATTTTTAGTTTTTTAGGAGTCTGCTGGTTTCCATGGTTTGTGCTACTTTCCATTTCTATTAAAAATATAGAAATATTCCCTTTTTCCCCTACAGCCATGCCAGCAATTGTTATTGTTTTCTTGATGGTCACTATTTTTTCCTAAGTAAGATGAAATCTAAGCTTTAAGTTGCACTTTTCTAATGGCCAGAGATTTTGAACAGTTTTTCAGTATTTATGGGCCATTTGTACTTCTGAAAAATATTTATTCATTTCAAATACCAATTTTTGATTGAACCTTTTATTTTTCTCATTCTAATCTATTTTTTTCTATGCTTTATCTATTCTGGATATTAGTCCTCTTTCCTACAAGGAGGTGGCAATTTGTTTCATTCCATGGGTTCTCTGTTCACTTTGTTCTTTGATTCCTTTGATGTGAAATTACTTTTTAATTTCATGTAATCTTTTTTTTATTAATTCTTGATGTTATTACTTGTGCAATGAGAAGTCTGCTGCTCAGAAAGTCTTTCCCTATGCCTATGTCTTCAAGTTTTACCTGTTTTATGTCCCAGCAGACTGAGTGTTTCTATTTTAATATTTATGTATTTTATCCTCTTTGATTTTTAGTTTAGTACATGGTGAGGCATATGGGTCCAGATTCCATATTCTATGTATAGCTATTTTCCCAGAACTAATTATTAAAATTTCTATTTTTCCTACAACATGTTTTTTGTTCCTTGTTGATAAATCAGAGAGATGAATGTGCCTGGGCTTTGTTTCTGCATGTTCTGTTCTGTTAAAAGCAGAGATTTTTTTTTTGTCAAGTAGAATAAGCCAGGCACAGAAACATCAGTACTGTGTGACCTCATGCACATGTGGAATCTACACCAGTTGTTCTCAGAGCAGTTGAGGGTAGAATGGTATACACTAGAGTCTGAAGCAAATAAGAGGGGGAAATGTTGTGGAGAGTGAACAATAGGTACTAAGTTACAGTTAGGTAAAAATAAAATGTTCGGCTCTGCTATAGGACAATGGGGTAACAATGGATAACAAAAGTGAACTGCATGTTTCAAAAGGCTGTAAGAGTTCGAGTTGAAAGTTTTCCTCATAAATAAATGATAACATTTCATGTCATGCATGTAGATAATTAAACATTGCACAATAAAACCATGAGTCAGAACTTCAAATGATAAAAAAATCAATATTTACATATTTTACATTTTTATATATATGCCTAAAACACAACTTAAATATTGTTTAAATAAATGATAGTAAAGATTTTTCATAATAAAATTACTTCTATTTGAATTCGTCATAAACAGAATACCCTTTTGTGAACAGCAACAAGCAGAACTTCCAGCCATCTGTACTAGGGAGCCACAATTCTCATGACCACATACCACAGACTGAGCAGCTTGAACAAAAGAGTTCTTTGTTCACCACTGCAGAGAGTGGGAATCCAGGGTCCAGCCATTGTGGGTATGTTTGACATGCTAATGAAGTTCTTAGCCTGAGCACCAGACATAGAAGAACACCTAGATAAAGATGAAGATGTCATAGAACAGGACAAAGAAAGAATGAGAAAAGGAAACAGTAAATTGTGTTACTCATATGGGTTCCTGAGAGGGAATAGCATTCCCTGTATATTACCTGCACTGGATGGAAAGAGAACAGGCAATGAAACCCCAGATATATGAAGGATCTGTAAGCAGGGAAAGGAGAGCTCTGCTTACTTCATCTCAGGAATACAACCAGGAAAGGGATGAAAGTCACATTACAATGCATGGGGACAACAGCAGTCTGCAACAAAGCATAATGCTGTTTCTTGGTTTTCTGATAAGACTGCTAGGGCCCTGACAAAGGATGTAGACTAGGGTGCTGTAAAAGTTCACAGTTGATGATCCCACAAACTATGATATTCCGACAGAACTGAAAGTGCCTAAGTTAGGAAAGGGAAGTAAAAAAAGATTAGAATGTGATATATACATGTACCAACTTTTCTTGATGAATGTGTCCACTATGTATCACAAATATGTGAAAATAAAAGCTTTCTGAAAAAGAAAATACCTTATATACTATTGTCTCATTGCCTTCAGCGGTAAGCAGGGAGGAATACCAATTTTGCATGAACTCTCCTTAAATGATTTATATGTTTATGTGCAGAGCTGAGCAAGAATCACACCCAAGGTTTAAAGTATGAAAGCTCATAGATACTAAATGAAGATGTGGATGCCAAAGATTTTTATCCTGGTTTTATTTACCCAGAAGATATCTGTAGATCTAAGTGAAAAGTCAGCATTCACCCAAAGCAGCCTCTACATTCCTCTGATAGATATGTTCATGAACTGAATGTTTATGATAAAAAGAAGGACTTCATTGGGAACTGGACTGGAGGTCATGCCTGCTATATTCCGGCAAAGAATTTCCCTTTATTTTGTCCATGCCATGAAACTTTGTGCAAGTCTCATTTAAGGGTGGTGAAATAATAAACCCGGTAAAGGAAATTTCAAAACAACACAGCACTTAATTGGTGTCATTTGCATTATTGGTCATTTTCATCCTGATTTACTGTGATAATATTAAAAAGCATGGGGAAAATTTTAAAAACATTGTAGTTTTTCCAGAAATAAAGATAAGTATTAAAGTCATTGTCAGGGAAGGTGTGGTTGCTGAAAAGATTTACACCATTAAAAGGGAGCCCGGTACATTTCACCTGAACAATAGAAAAGATGTCCTGAGGGCATAGATGTGAGGAACGCGAAACTTCTGCCAAGTCAAACTGCAAGTAGTGATGAGAGGCAGCCCAATGGAGAGGCCATGTGGGCTGTGAGAGGCCATAGAGACAAATATGCCAAAACTTATTGGACCTCACATTACACCATGCTGTGTCTTACAAACTGGACATAGAGATCCAGTATTTAATATTTGCCATGCTCATTGTTTCCCCTTCTGGTATGTGAATGTTTGTCTTGTGCCATTGCATTTGTAAGTATATAACATTCTTTTTGACATTGTTTTTGATATTACGGTGACTCCAAGCAAAAAATTTGTCCTCAGTTTAAGAAGAGATCATGGAATTTGACTTCTGAGCAATGCCAAATATTTCAGACTTTGGAAGTACTTGGATATGGACTAAATGTGATTCACACTGTGAAATAGACATCTTAATTTGGCAGCCAGTATTAGTATGCTATGGTTTTGATTTTTAATGTCATCTGGACTTGATCCCTAATCAGCCATGTTCAATATTAGGGGATTGGAGGTCGATGGAATCATGAGAACTGTGATTTCAAGAGTAGATTAATCTAGTTAGGAATTCATATCTTAGTGAGATGTAAGAAACATATTTGGTAGAAAAGTATACTCTTTCAGTTTTCTGATAATGAAAATGTGAGCAGTTTGGCTAGATCATGAACTCCCTGCCAAGGGGTTCTGTACCTCATGAGGCTCAAATGCAATAGATTAAGATGACTATGGACTAAGAACTTTCATCCCTTTAAATAGATCAACCTTAGTATTTTTAGAGGATAAGTTATGTAACATACACCACAACACTTTTTAAAGTGATGTCCCGGATCTTACACTGTAATGAAAGCACCATGGTCACATAGGTTAACCCCATGTCCTTGAGGTCTTGGATGTTCCCTGAGGGACTATCTATAATTTTGAGATAAGTAAAAGTGATAGAAAGAAACCATTTTTTTTTTTTTACAAAAGAACAGGTAATGATTACCATATTTGTTTTACAAGACATATACTTTGTTTTAGATGAAGGTTATAATCACAGTATCTTTTTCTCCCCCATGAAATTTGTTGTGGTAAGCCAGTGAGTACACCAAATACTCAGACACAGATAAGACTGAAAGCAATTTATTTCACACATGTGGACTCTACTCTCTAAGAGAAGTGAAGCCCCATTACAGGATTGTGTATAGGTTTTATAGGGTTTACAGCCATGACCTCATTTAGGTTGTTACATTTTATTTATAGATACACAAATCATGGTCACAAGACAGTTAACTTTCAACCCATATGTAACAGTTCTTTGCTGTTGGGGAGTTTACCTGAAGATTTGCCCAGCTATCTATCTTAGCCCATAGGAAGGGGTGCTCAGGGTCAGGAAAGCAAATGTTAACAATGGTTCTTCCATTTAGACACTTTCACGATCAGGTGGCTCCGGTCTCATTGGAGCTCAAGACCTTGATGTGCCCTGTTACCTCAGGATAAGGCCAAATGCCTCATTCAGCAATTAGTGTCTTCAGTGCCTATTAGTTTTGAGCTAAACACAACAAACTGCTGTTAGAGACAGCAGAAGCCATTCTACATTGTTACACTTTGTAGGTTTTTGTTATTTACAAAAGTTCTCCCTATCATTCCTCCCTTTGTTTTGGGGGTAACTCCTTACCCCTTGTTATGTTCATACCCATTTTCATTATTCCACATAATTAGCATCTGATAATGCTGGGCAGCAGCTACTCTCTGATGTATGAGTTTTGATATCCATTTTTCCATGCAAGGACCAAATGTGAGGATGAGCAATATAACAATAATTGGTCCTAGAGGGTGTTAACCCAAGCTTTCTATCTGGACGAGTTAGTGCTAAAATTTAATGTTGTGTCCTTGGTATCTGTTTTTTGATAAGGGGAGGGGTGTAGAGCAGTCTCTGGGGTCATTAGCTGGCCAACAAGGAGTCACTTTAGCTCAGTCAGGTCTCACAAAATTCACACTATTTGGTTAATAAAATCACCATATGGCATACTTTACAAAAGTCATCCACTATTCCTGGAAGCCCGTATCTGTTCTTCTATGAGAACTACAGCACAACCCATCATAAGATTTAACCTCTCATTGCTCTTTCTGAGTCTTCTGATGTTATCTCTAGTTCCCCTACTAAACGATTTAGTATTAAAAAATTAGAAATTCAATATAGTCATTGTCTTGATTGGATTGACTTAAGGTCAATAGAAAGAATAAAGTGGATAAATATTTAATTTGTCCAACAGATAAAAGGAGGAAGTCCAATATTAAACACTCAACAGATATTCAAGTTGTCCTATATTAAAAGGAGTGACTATGTTAAACTATAAATTATAATATTTAAATTAGATAAATATGCTTTGTTTATTGCTCTAAAATTTAATGGTTGGTGATGGAATGACATGAGTAAGTGTTTCCTACTGACATTTATCTTCTCCCTCACCCTTCTTTTCTTTCACATTTCCCTGACTTAGAGCCAAATGCTTGCTGCAGAATTTAATAAAAAATGACTCAAAGTTCAGCTTTTCACTTGAAATTGAACATGCTCAGCTCATGGAAGACACAGCAATCTTAGAAGGAAAAGGCTTTGGAATATCTACTATTCCAGTTTTTAGCCTGAGGACGGGTATAGCAGACTGTGTGTTAACATAGATGAGATGAAGATATCACAGGTCAGGAGGAGTTACAATGGGGATCATGAGAGTGAACCTTTGATGCAAATTCTTGAGAGAAGGTTGAAGGCCTTGTGCATTTCCCCACCTAAAATGGTGCAAAAGAAGAAAGTGTACACAGTGAAACCTTGGATAAATAAGAGGCTTTGTGATGAGGGAAAAAGAAGCTATGTTCATTTTCCAGCATGCCTAGTTTGAGAAATCAAGGAGGTATTTGATCATCTACACACAATGCATGTTGACAACTGTAGTCTGTAGCTGACACAGCACCAGTGTTGTTTCATGAGTTCCTGAACCCAATAGAAGCCACTGGGCTGCTAAGGAATGTGCAGTGCACATGAGTGATTGGAACAGCTTAATGTATTTATGGAGCCTGTCCTACCTAACTTGTAGCCCATCCATGCCTACCTTATTGGATGAGACTTTAGGTGCTTTCCTCCTTCAAAAATTGATAATTTTCCCTGAGTATCAAAGCTTCCTTCTATTGAGTTCATACCAAGATAGTTCATTTGAATGTCAGGTCTGCTTCAGAAAGAATTTAGAGCTTTCTAAGATTAAGTGATTCATGTTTATGTCCAGATAAAGTCTTCTGTGTCGGATTATGATGTAAATGTTACCACTTTCAACATTTTCTGTTGAAATGTTCTATGCCTTCTTGAGTTGGAAATTATGGGTTAGGATAGAAGAAATAAAAATTGGGCAAGAAGATAAGGAAAATTATGGTTTTAGTACTGAAGACCATAGCTTCAGATCATAAGCCCAGTTTGTATTTTTTTTCCTCTTCTCCCAGAACCCAAGGAGGCTGATCAATTCCCTTTCATTTGCATATGGGTTCAACCATTCACTTTTTAATTCCAAGTCATCAGTTTTGCCTTTGAACAGACCAGCTATTCATTTGCCAGTACGGCCACCATTAAACACACAAAGATTATTTTATGGTAGGTGGGCAGTTCTTTCCCACCAAACCAAGACCACAGATATCCACAATAGACCACCTTTTCACCTGTGATGTAGGCCATCACCCAAAAAATACATCATTATCTTACTTTAGGTAGGCTTTACTCCCTGTCTAAAAACTTCGGCAATTTTAGAGTTCTTCTTTCTTTTCCAGCAATTAGAAACTCCTAAGACCTTACAAAATGAGTGTTCATACACAAAATCACCAAAACTGAGAGGCATTGGCTCTTTCTAACCAGAAATAAGAATAAATGTCAAGAGATATTCTCTTTCATATATAGTAACTTTATTAGGCACTCCTTCATTTCAACATACCCTCATGAGAGAGAGAAGAAAAGAGAGACAGCAGCACAGAAATAGAAAAAGAGATAGTAATATTATACTGAAAGTTGGGTTAGATATAAAAAGATAAAAGGGATGCAATTACTGTACAAGCCCATGCTGTAAGACTTTAGCTGGACCTATAATTTTTATTCATAATGAGATTTTTTTGTTTGTTTGTTGGTACCAGGGATCAAACTTAGGTCCTTAAACAGTCATGATGAGATTTGATTGCCAGTCTCATGAGGTATTCTTAAAAGGTGTCTTATAAGAGACAGTTGCACCAGATCCTGATCTCCTGCTTGGTGCTATGACACATGGTGAGAAGGAAGACATAGAGACAGAGTTAAATAAAGAAGTGGTGTCGCGAACCGGCGACGCAGAGCACTGTCCCGCAGTGCCTCAAACCTGAAAGAGCAGCGGGGTGGAGATGGGGCAGAGAGAAAGGAGGGACGCCAAGACAAGAGTCTGATCAAGGCGACGTTTATTGCAGGCAGGCATCAGCCTTTTAAAGGAAAAGACCGAACTATTATGGGCTAGGATTACCATAGTAACCTCAATACCTGCTCCTATAGATAACATCAGATCTTTAACATAACAAAATGGAGTTACAGCACCTGACTCCTACAGATCTTTGGCTGTCCGTGTTTCTCCCGTGCAGGGTCAAAACAAGTTTAACATGTGCAGTCCTTAAAAAGGAACAAATGTTGTCTTTCAAAAAGCCAGTGGGCTATGGCTGGCTTCCCACATATCCCCCTTTTTATTATATTTAGAGCAGGGACTTTCCCTGTTCAGCAGAAAGGCTGTGCCTGTCTTAGGTGAGAAATGTCCAGAGAAATCCCTTACCTGTCATCAAGCCATGAGCAGTTTAATACTCATGCTCTGTCTTAGGTTGGATATTTCTCCACAATTTTCTTACCCATCTTTGACTGCCAGCCTCTGCAGGGGTTATACCATGGGTTGTGAAGGCTTGCCATGTAGCTTTTTCTACCTCTATCAATATTTGTGATCCTTGTTCCTCATACCAGGACTCATTAATTTTTACAGGCATCATTACAAAGAGAGGTTGTTTCAAACCCATCACAGAATGAAAGGAAGTCACCATTTCTGAGAATATACAATTGGTCAATTGACAATCAATATTATTAGTTTCATAAACAATCTCTATGAGCATTAACACAAGACATTATATTAGAGGCCTGTATGCCAACAATATTGAAACTAAGGCTAGTAACTTTGACATCTGACCATAAATGTATTTTTCCCAATGCAGCAGGTTTCCAAATGTTGGTTTGAGGAAAACCTGAATCTGTTTACCAAAGTCCTGCAGATAAGCTTAAGTTTGTGGAATTTAGAAGTGACCAGTCCAAAAACTTTTGAGATGTCTCATTAAATCACCAGTCCCATTAAATCCTCATTCTGGATAAAGAAGGAAAACCTTTTTGCTTTTTGGAATGAAATTTCCACTTGTGCACTGAGACACATCCTGGAGTTTTCTCTGCTGCTTCAGTGTTGGGGTCCCAATCCAGTCTCCTCAGTGGAAACCCAGCTTCAAGCTGCTCAAGGATAGTGATAGGTCTATAAACATATCTGTAACCATAATTAGGTGGAACAGAAGAAAAGGGAGAACACCTAGACCAAAAGGTTATTGTCATAAACAATATGTTGGAAAACCTGCATGGTCAAACAATATGAATACATTTTGTATACCAGAAAAGTAGCAATAATAATACTTATATGAAATCTTATGTACTGTAATGTAGCTTTGTATTAACAGGATTCCCCCCCCTTTTTTTTTTAACATATTTAACAAGACATATCTTTTTTATAGGGCTATGAAAATTATTTTGGTGGCTCCCATTAGTGAACAAAGATCAGAATAAATTTTCTGAGCAGCTGCTTCTTTATTTACCAACAGGAGCATATCCAAACTTAAAGGTTATATTTAATTATCTTTTAAGTTTTTTATTTGATCCTATAAAGCCAGGTTGTAGAAATCAACAATCTATTTGTATTTGACGTCATTCTGATCAAGAACATACAAACATCTTTGAACATTTAAGACAGACAAACATATAAGACAATTTTAATGAGTGCACTCAGATGGTTTTGGCCAATTGAATTATAAAATCTTTTTGTTATGACTAGTCAAAATTTTTGCAGATCAAAATTAACAGAGATCTCTTGTAGAATTAGGGTTAAAGGAACGAATACTCTTCTTGACTATAAATGTAAACCTTTTATAACAAACTTGAAACCAACAAGCAAACATTTTATAAATCATTTCCATAAACATTCTCTACATTCTTAGGTAAAGACAAGAGGAACATACAAAAACCTTTCATGTTAAAAGTACAACTCTTACTTATAGCTTTTCTAATATTTTTCTGTCTCATTTACTATTAAACAAACTTCAGCTTAAAGTGTCCTTTTTCTGTTTTCATACTATGATTGTTTTTTCTTCAGGATTACTCTAAGTGGGTTAGTCGTTTGTATGCTTTCCCACATTGAATCCTCTGTAGATGTGACTTGTCTGACCAGTCGTTCAGGTATCCAGACAGGATAGGGGCTATCTGTAGGGAGAATGCATACAGAACCTCTTCCCCAGATTATAACAGGATCGGGTCCTTTCCATTGACCTGTAAGAACATTTTTCCAATGAACCTTGGCATAATTAGTGTTGGTTGTGGGATGCCAATGTCTGTCTGCAGCCGTCAGACCGGAGGCATCAAGAGTCAAAAAATTTAAAATGAATAAAACATGATTCAAGAGATTTTGAGGACTCTTGGGATACCATATTCCCCCTTTTATTTTTTTAAGGTAAGTTTTGATTGTAAAATGTGCTCTTTCTATTATACCTTGTCCTTGAGGATTATAAGGTATACCTGTAACATGTTGAATGTTTAAGGACTGCAAGAATTGTGAGAATCCTTTACTAACATATCCAGGTCCATTATCAGTTTTGATCTGTTTTGGAATTCCTAACATTTTGAAGGCATATAGACAATGGCTTATGATATCCTTAGTAGCTTCACCCGCTCGTGGGGAGGCAACAAGAAACCCAGAAAATGTATCGATAATGACATGAACATATTGCAATTTTCCAAACTCTGGGAAATGGCTTACATCCATTTGCCATATCTGATTTGGGGTGATGCCTCTTGGATTAACTCCAAGATGAGGAACAGGGAGCAATGGAGCACAAGAATAACAATTTTTAACAATCTCTCTAGCCTGTTCTCGGGTTATAGAAAACATTTTTGAAAGAGTGTTGGCATTAACATGATGCAGCCGATGAAAACTTTTTGCTTGGTGGATGGAGTCACTGACTAAATTGACAGAATAGTAATCTATTATACCCTTAGTGGCAAGATCGGCCAATTGATTACCTGAAGATAGAGGACCAGGAAGTCCAGAATGTGCTCGAATATGTCCAATAAAAAATGGTTGTTTTCGATTTTGAATCAATTTTTGTATCTCTAAAAATAGGGAATGGGCCGAGGATTGTTTATCAAGTTGTCCAGTTGTTTCCAAATATGGAATTGAATGTACCAAATATCGGCTATCTGTATAAATATTGATTCTATTATCAGAAAATTTTTGAAAAACTGCTAACATAGCACAGAGTTCCACCAATTGTGCAGAAGCATAATTAGTTTGAAATGTGATGGACTGATCATTATGGAAAAAGGCAGCTATGCCATTAGAAGATCCATCAGTGAAAATCAAAAGAGCATCCTTTAAAGGTTGCGAACTGGTAACCTTTGGGAATATAAATGTCTGATTTTTAGCAAATTGAATAAGCTT
Source organism: Fukomys damarensis (assembly GCF_012274545.1). Lineage (NCBI taxonomy): Eukaryota > Metazoa > Chordata > Mammalia > Rodentia > Bathyergidae > Fukomys > Fukomys damarensis. The sequence goes on along the minus strand of NW_022900913.1, from coordinate 71,066,986 downwards.
ATCACCAGGGTAATGATTGTCAATATCTCCTGAATACTGAATAAAAGCTAAAGGCCAAAAGTCTGTGGTCTGTAAGAGCCAATCGCACTGTTCTTTATTATAAGGAACTATTATTTTATGAGGTTCAAATCCAAAGGTACGTTTTGAAAATTTTCTAGCCTGCATACAAAGTTTAGCAACTGCCTCATAGTAAGGCAATATACTCTTGCCTGAGTTAGCAGGTAAATGGAGCCAATAAATGGGTGCATTTTGCCATAACACACCTGTTGGTGTTCCTTGGGAAGGACAAACCACAAAGAACAAAGGCTTAGAATAATCAATGTAGGAAATTTGTTGTTTTTCTATTGCCAATTGAACTGTCTGTAGGGCTTTCCTTGCTTCTATAGTGAGTTCTCGAGGGGAATTTGGAGAAGGATCTCCTATTAAAATATCAAACAATGGCTTTAATTCATGAGTAGATAATTTTAAGTAAGGACGTAGCCAATTAATATCTCCTAATAATTTTTGAAAGTCATTAAGGGTTTTTAAATGATTGGTTTTTAGAACTATCTTATTATGGGCTATATAACTATTATTTAATTGAAATCCTAAATAAGAATAGGGAAAATTCAATTGCACCTTATCAGGAGCTATGTGAAGGTTAGCGGCTTTAAGACTCAGCACAAGATCAGCATAACAAGAATATAATTCATCCTCATTTAAACAAGCTAACAATAGATCATCCATATAATGTAGGATTTGAACTGCGGGCCAATTTTTTCGAACCTCAGAAAGGGCTTTAGCTATGAAATATTGACATAAGGTAGGGCTATTGGCCATGCCCTGAGGTAATACTTTCCATTGATATCTTTTCATGGGCTGAGCCTGATTGATTTCTGGGAGACTAAAAGCAAAATACTGTTTATCCTCATGATGTAAGGGAATAGAGAAAAAACAATCCTTTAGGTCCACTACTATAATTTTGGATTCTTTGGCAATGGCTACCGGGGAGGGAAGGCCAGGCTGAAGAGCACCCATTACTATCATTCTTTTATTAACTTGTCTTAGATCTTGTAAAAGTCTCCATTTTCCAGATTTCTTTTTAATTACAAATATTGGGGAATTCCAAGGAGAGAATGAGACTTCTAAATGGCCAAGCTCAAGCTGCTCCTGTACTAAGCTATGAGCAGCCTGTAATTTTTCTTGGGAAAGAGGCCATTGATCCACCCACACAGGAGGTCCAGGCAACCACTCAATTTTTTCTGCGTGGGGTACAGCTGAATCAATGGCCCCTAAAAAGAATATCCTAAACCTGCTCTTTGGGGACGTGCATGGGGTATCATAGGTGTGGCTATTCCCTGATTGTATTTCCCTAATCCTTTACCTGGAATATACCCCTGATTTATCATTTGTTTGGTGACTAACTCATCAGGGCTACACATGATAGCCCCCATTTGCTGTAAAATATCTCTTCCCCATAGATTTACTGGTAGGTGAGGCACAATAAATGGCTGAATTTTGCCCTGATTTCCATTTTCATCATTCCAATTTAATAACATTGCGCTCTTTTGAGGATTTTGAGTCATGCCTATTCCCCTAAGATGGGTGGCTGTATCTTGGACAGGCCAATTCTTGGGCCAATGTTGTTGAGCTATTACAGTCACATCAGCTCCAGTATCTAAAATTCCCTTGAATGGTTTATTATTAATCCAAATTGCTAATTCAGGTTTATCTTGTTGGATAGGTGTGACCCAAAATGCATCAGAAGACCCAAAGGCTCTATTTTGCCTATTCTGAGGAGATAAAAACTTCCCTTTGTCTATATAAGGACAAAGCAATATTTGTGCTATTCGCTCCTGAGCAGGGATAACAGTGATGCCATCAGGTGATGAAGCTAATATTTTTATTTCACCCGTATAATCTGCATCTATGACTCCTGGATGAACATGAAGCCCTTTTAAAATCCAACTACTCCTTCCTAGAATAATTCCAACACTGCCTTTCGGCAGGGGTCCAAATATTCCTGTGGGGAGAGCTTGTGTTCCCATCTGAGGGGTTAATACTGTGTAGGCGGAGGTGTGGAGGTCCAATCCTGCACTGCCTGGGGTTGCTCTGAATAGGTCATGAATGGATTTCGATTTGATGCCTCCTGTGGGACAAATTGAATGCTGGGAAATTGAATGCTGGGATAAGCTGTTTTCACATTTGTCCTCATATTTGTCGGGGCCTGAGGTAGACCCCATTGGAAGTTTTTTTGTCCATTAGGGGATAGTGTTTTATAATTGTTTTTCTGAGAAGAATCGATGAGTTTTCCCTCCTTGTCAAAGATTGACCTACACTCTGATGCCCAATGGTACCCTTTCCGGCACTTAGGGCATAGGGCTGATGGTCGAGACCCAGAACTAGGTTTGTTAGGGCAATCTCTCTTCAGATGTCCAGGCTGCTTACAACCAAAACATGTGAGCTCTTTCTTGTTGCGTGAATTGGCATAAAATGTATCTAAACTCATCCCTTGAGCGGTAGCGGCCATAGCCATCACTTGTGCCCATCCCTGAGTATATCCTGGTCCTATATCTGCACATAGCCTAATGTATCCTGAGAAATCTGTTTTTCTTTTATAGGGTCGGATGGCAGCCTGACAATGTTTATTAGCATTTTCAAAAGCTACCCAGCGGCCCCCCTTGTGCCCATCCCTGAGTATATCCTGGTCCTATATCTGTACATAGCCTAATATATCCTGAGAGATCTGTTTTTCTTTTATAGGGTCGGATGGCAGCCTGACAATGTTTATTAGCATTTAGCATTTATGTTAGAGAGTAGAGCTAAGGTCCCCTTTGGAGGGAAGGGCAGTCCAAGCATTGCGGGCTGCCAAGGCTATCTGAGCATAAACAGGAGGATCATAATTAATTTGACGAATAACATCCTCATAAGCTCCTTCACCAGCTAAAACA
>NW_022900913.1:71026667-71063370 GCF_012274545.1 Fukomys damarensis | reverse complement strand
ATCTAAGCCTTGTACATCCCTTTTCTGTAAGCACTCATTTATTAAAGACCAGAAAGAAAATGTAATGGCTGGTACACTGTCAGAATTATGACTCCTTAATTTTTTATTTAATTCTTCTCCTACTCTAGCCCAAACATCTTCAGTTATTTCCTCTACATCACTGAACCAAGGACAAGTTTCATCCATATAATCAAGAAATTGAAACAATGACTTTTTATTTGCCTTAATTCCTTTCTCCCTGAATAAAGACTGAATTACTGTGCTAAATTTCATCTTGGATCCTATGTGCCCCATTGGTACCTGCTTCTCCGAGGATTTTCCCCGCCGGGCGTTCCAGACAGCAGTGTCCTCCTTGTTTCGACTCGGCCGAGCCCTTTTTGACAGCAGGCTTCTTCTGATTACTCACTGCTCGCCGCTTCAATTTCAGGTCCCTGTTCCGGCGCCACTTGTCGCGAACCGGCGACGCAGAGCACTGTCCCGCAGTGCCTCAAACCTGAAAGAGCAGCGGGGTGGAGATGGGGCAGAGAGAAAGGAGGGACGCCAAGACAAGAGTCTGATCAAGGCGATGTTTATTGCAGGCAGGCATCAGCCTTTTAAAGGAAAAGACCGAACTATTATGGGCTAGGATTACCATAGTAACCTCAATACCTGCTCCTATAGATAACATCAGATCTTTAACATAACAAAATGGAGTTACAGCACCTGACTCCTACAGATCTTTGGCTGTCCGTGTTTCTCCCGTGCAGGGTCAAAACAAGTTTAACATGTGCAGTCCTTAAAAAGGAACAAATGTTGTCTTTCAAAAAGCCAGTGGGCTATGGCTGGCTTCCCACAAAGTGGGGAGCCAGGATGGTCAGTGCTGAACAAGCAGCCAAGACTGAATGGCCAGAACTGCCAATATTATTAGTGACAATCATTATTAGATTGGGGTAAGAGGGAAATGTGTGGTTGCTAGGGATATGTTACTGACACAAGCGAAGTTTGTAGAAGAAGAAACCAAGCATTCATTTGTTAGGCTGGGAATGGAATTTGAGTGCAAGTCACTCTGACCTCAACATGTTAGCTTTGATCAGACTTATTTCTAAAAATAAGACAGTTGTGGGGTTGAATCCTTATATCCTGCACTGCTTACAGCCTACTTTGGGCATGATCAATGGAGCAGTCTCCCAGATATCCCCTTTCTCTTTTTGGAAACTGTAGCAGCTGTATCAGGGTGAGCTACAACTGTCCTTAAGGCCTCTTTGCTCCTGAGTCTCAGCAGCAAGCAAGCCATTAGGTCTGGTGATCTCTGCAGTTCTAAGGGACACCATAGGCAAGGGAGTTCACAGCCTCTTCATGACTCTCAGCAGCCACAGCATCTCTCTATTCCCTGTTGAAGCACAAATATACCCTGGGCCCCCTGTTATTAGAACAGAAGGTCCATTTCAGGGCCTGTTTGTATACTTTTCTAGAGTATTTATGGTTTAACTTGAAGGTGGATGCATTTTGTTGCCAATGAAACATGACTGGTTGCAAGATGGGGCAAGGAGCAGGATTTTAAAAATGTATAACAAAGTTTGAAAAGAAGCTTGTAGAAGGAACATCATGGGCTTTTACCAAAACTTCAAGCAAACATTCATATTTCCTTTGATAAATCTCTTTTGTGCACTTTCTCAATATACATAAACTTTCCAGTCTTGCCATTATCTCTTTTTATCTTTCTAAAATGATAAAAACTTTATTATACAAAATCCTTTCATATCAAAAGTATATTTTTCTTATAGCCTTTGTAATATTTTTCTCTCTCTCACTATAAGCCTATAACAAACATGAAACCAGCAAGCAAACATCTATATTTCCTTGAAAAACCATTTCTGCATACTTTCTCCATGTACGTAAAGTTTCTAGTCTTCTAATTATTTCTCTGTCATCCTAATAATAGAAAACATTTATCATACAAAATTCTTTATATTAAAAGTGTATCTCTTAGGGGGTGAAAGGAGGGCACAGGTATGGGGAAAAAATAAGAAACAACACATATCATGTAAAGCTACAAGATCCCAATGATAAATGTAACTGTATTGTTGGTTTTAAATGTACCAATAAACTTAATGGGGGGAAATGTATCTCTTGTACCTACACCCTTCTTAATATTTTTGGTTATACTTTTCTACTGGATGTTTAAAGTCAAGTCAGAGTGAGACAGGTATTGATTAAAATTGACCTTTTGTTGTCTATCAAGGTCAGTTAAGTATCCTCAGACATTACTTTGGAACCAAGTATAGAGCCTCTCAGTTTTTACCAGTTTCACCTGTTAGGATGGGTTATGGCCTTGCTTGACCATACTGCTTTCTGTGAAAGCATGGGAGATATTTCCTTCTTAAAGACTCTCTTTTGCTATACTTCATTTGTTGATTCCTCTATTTTGGCATCCAGTAATCTCACGGTTTTGGAGATTGGGTGACTCACCAAATTGTAGGATCCTGTAGCAAATAGTACTCTCATACCTTGGGTCCTTGTTGACTTTGTAGGGCCAGAGCCAAAATATTGGCTATCTACTTAACACAGTTACCTTTCTAGTTTTGGCCTCTAAACTCTAGTTGTTGAACTCTCAGAAGAGAAGTTCAGTACCATTAGCATTGTAGTAGGAGTAGTAAGCTTAACTATTATAATTTTTACCTGGATATCAAGCACTTTGAAATATAAAATAGTTAGAAGTCTGTTATTTCTATCAACCATGATTGTTCTAGTAGTTGAATCCCTGTAGAATGTGAGCAGACAAAAACTATATAGTTTTCAAAACAAACAAACAAACAAAAAAAAAACAACACTTAAAATAAGGAGTCATGCATAATATTTTTACATGACAATTATCAACAGGCCCAGGTCAGTTCAACCCTCTTAGGCAACCTAGTGGTCTTCTACTCCTAGGAGGTCACCATATTGATGCCAAACTTAGTTCAGACGCACAACTGACATAGTGCACTGGAGCCCAGAACTATTGGACTCACGAAATTCTCTCATCTCAGTCTCCCACATGCACCATAGCTGGCAGCACAGCTTCTTGAATTTTAAAGTGTCCTTTTGAACTTCTTTTTTTATTCTCAGATTGTTACTTTTTAAAATTTGACTGGTTGCCAATAGAACAGTAATCTTGAGTTCTTAAATCAACACACAGAGTAAAGAGAAGATAAAGTTAACCCTATAATTTCAATTCAAGAATTTGCAATGTACAAGAAATGTATTAAGCACACCAATTAAACATCAACTCAAATTATAATAAGGGTACATTTACTAATTTGCTAAAGCTTGTAATTTGATTTCTTTTCTAAAATTTATTTAAGTCTGGTAGAGCATGGTTGCTCTAGTCTTGTAATTATTTCTTTATCTTTATAACAATGCAAAGTTTTTCAGCTTTGACTATGTGCTCTAGAATGGGGTTGTTTAGGCTTCCACATGCTTTCAGGCAGTATCAGGCTAGTAATGTTGAGCAAGCACTGGCCTTTAGGCTCTTGAGGTGGGGAATGTTTTTCCCACTGTTTCACTCTGTGCTCTCTGTAGCTTTCCTATCTGCTTTCATTCCATTTATTTTCATGTTCTTTCTCATTTCAGTTCTTTCCAATCTGGGTTTTGTTTGATTTTTCCTGAGTTTGACTGTGGTGCTTCACCTGAATCCTGGTGCTCTAAAGCCAAGCAGTTTTCTTCATACTTCTGTCCCTACCTCTTAGCAACTCAGGTAGAGTGGAATTTGCCTGTAATGATATCACATTTTCTGAGAGAGGCAAACCTACTGTGTGAGACAGCAGATTTAGTGAGTAGATGTTCTAAAACTACAACTAAACCTTTTTTTGCCAGTGACAATTTACCATGGAACAAAAGCTGGAGAGGCTTCTGGGCCTGCCTGTAAGGGCTACAAAACAGAGCACAGAAGGCTTCAGATTTTCAAGGTCTTGGTTAAGGTCTAAGGGGAGATAACAATTCTTTGTTGAGCTGTCCAGATGTTATTTCTGACGTGCTCCCAAAGTCCCATATTCAAGGTTTACAGCTGGGGTAATAAGGATTATATTTAACTATTTCTTTCAGTATTTGTTGATGCTACTGGTGAGCACCATGTATTTTGTTTTTCTTAGAAAGATGTGGAGCAACTGGATGTAATGTTGCTCTTCAGCCAAAAATGATTAACCCATATTTTAATCCCAGCTGATTTTTTACTTGCTCCAGAGGCACTTATCTGTTTATCTGCTTCCTCATTAGATATCCCTAACTTTTAATGTGAGGACCATGCATTGTTGATACACTGTTCACTCTGAGTTAACTTCACCAAGCAGGAAATCCCTTGTGGTTTGCAGCTCCATGTTAGGGGCCAGTTGTTGGAGACACCTGTAGCAGATCCCACCCTTCTCCTCTGTGCTGTGACACATGTTGCTAAGAAACACACAGAGACACAGACAAAGAGAGAAACAGGGAGCCAGGATGGCCAGTGCTGAGCAAGCAGCAAAGACCCTGAAAGACCAAAACCACTGATATTTATTGGTGACACAATCATTGTTAGGTTGGGAGTAGGGGGCTATGTGTGGTTGGCAAAGATACATTGTTGACACAGGCAAGTCTGGTAAAAGAAGAGACAAAGCATTCTTGTGTTAGGCTGGGAGTGGAATTTAAATACAAATCACTCTATCCTTGGAATTAGGCTTTGATCAGACTCATTTCTAAAAACAAGTGAATTGTATTGTCAATTCTTTACAGCCTTCACTGCCCACATCCTGCTTTGGGCATGATCCCTGGGGTGGTCTCTCACAGTGTCTATCTTTCAGGCGATCTTAATATATTTTCATTATCTTATTTGAGTATACTTTCAAGTTCCTCTCAAGTAAAAATTTATTATCTTGTTTGTTATAATTAAAATAAGATATTAAACAAGAATAAATCTGTGTGCTTTTAAACTCTACCTGTTATATTTAGGTAGACATTTCAATACATAGAAAATAAAAGCATTATGCCTAATATTATCAACATCTACAATTTTTGGAAAATTTATGATTGAAATAATGTTTTATTAATACTCTACTGTTAATTTCTAGGCCTATGCAAGCAGGTTATAAAACAAAGTTTAAGTGTCATTGACTTGATAATATTTTTGTCTTCTTTTCCAGACAATCCAAAAAATTATCTTTAAACAAACAACAAAATTCATCTTTCTTTTTCTGTTTCAGATCTTTCAAAGTGAGACTTTTGGTCCAGGGAAGGCAGGATAATGCCATTTGTCTTAGTTATTTTTTCATTGCTGAGACTAATGCCTGCCAACCACAAGTTAAAGGATTATTTTATCTCACAGTTTGTTGACGTTTTAGTCCACTTGAACTGCTCCAAGGCAGAGCAGCATAACAGTGGGGCATGGCAGAAGAAAAACAGACTGTGGCAGAGGAGATGGGAAGCAGCAAAAAGTGAGACTCCACTTCCTTTTTTTTTTATTTTATTCAGGCTATATGCCTATAGGATGATGCTACTCATACCTCTGGTGGGCCATCCCATTACCCACACCCAGATTCAATCATGTCCCAAAAGCCTCTCCTATGTCATGAGGCTTTGGGGGAGACAAGTAGATAAAAGCCACAGCACCCTTTCAGAAGAAGACAAATTTATTCCTTCAGCAGCTGTTTAAGAATATGTGACTAAAGTCTCTGGTATGTGGAGTGGGGGGTACGGAAAGACAAAGAAGAAAATCTGGCCAAAGAGGAGACAAGAAAAATTTTAATACTAAATTTAAGGGGCACAGCTTCAAGGCACAAGCCCAGTTTATTATTTTTCTCTTTCTTAGGAGAAAAATGTGTCTAGGAAATTCTCTTTCACCTGCACAGATATTCAGCCATCTTTTTTTTTAAATTTTCAAGTTGTCTGTTTTACCTGTGAATAGATCATTTGTTCACCTATAATTTGTCTACCACCCAAAATGCAAAGACTATCTTACAATGAGTTAGCCATCCTACTTCAACTATCAAATCAAGACTAAGGTTATTGATAATCAAGTTCCACAGATTTCTCCCACCAAAATCACATAAATATTCCCAGGTCCAAACTACAGAGAAATTCATTTCTCTGAGTGCCTAGATTCCACACTTGAGTGTGTCCGAAAATCTTTGCATCTCATATCTCTGAGCACCCACACTCATCCCTGATTGAACTAAATCTCTGCCTAATAAACTCTTCCCTTGTCTTTTATCGATTGAGTCATTGAGCTTAATTCAGTTTCTGATACCTCTGAAAACCAGCTTGGTGACAGTTGCAATATTCTTCATGTTTGTCAAATCCATTTGACTGGACATATAAAATGGTTAACTTATATGTAAATAATTCCTCACAGATGATGTTTCAAGACAGAGAAAGCTAAAAAAAAATTACTTGTAGTTTTGTGATTAACAAAATATTATATCATCTCCAATCTCCTCCAAGTTTCCTATTAATTTATATTATGGTTTTAATCTTAAATGTTCTCCAAAAGTTCATGTGTTAAAGTCTCACTGACCAAAGCAACAAAATTCAAAGGTGGGGCTTTGGCAGGTGATTATTCATGAAGTCTATAAATGCAGGATTGGATTAGTCCATTCATGGTTCCATGGCTTTCAGGATTTCCAGTGAGAGTACTTGTTATTAAAGCCACCTCCCTGCTTCTCAGTCACCAAATACTTAGCAGCTATTTTTAAAATGTGTTCCTATCTTGAATTTCTGGCTCTACACATGTCCAAAAACAATAGAACCAGCACTTCATGAACCAAAACCTATAAAATTGTGAACCAATTTTCCACTTTTAAATTGTTTGCCTCAAGCATTTTGTCACAATATGGAAAATGTGACTAACATAAAGGTTGTTAGTAAAAAGTTGGATTATGGCTCTGACTACACTGAATAATGTGATTTTAATTCCCTTAGAATTAGTTTCCTGGAGGAAATTCTACAAGTTTGGAGAAGCAGGTTAAAAATTGTTAATATACTATGATCAGAGTTTAATAAAAATTTCTTGTGGGCACTGAGAAGACCAGAATCTGATTGAAATTTGGACTATAAAGATCATTTTATCATAGTCTTAGTTTAGAGGAGGCATGACTATGGAAAGTCGCAACATATAAAGTCTTGTCACTTGCCCAAGCCAATGAGATGGAAAAAAAAGAAACTAATGCTAGAATTGAAAAATAGTTTATGCTGTAAAACTGTTCTGTAAAGTACCAAGGAAACCAGTCATCCTGATCCTTCTTTTCACAGTGCTCAGAAAAAGCTCCAAGATATAGGATGAAAGACTTTCAGAATATCCATAGGTCAGCAAATTTAGACAAATTGTGAACTATTGGCAACAAGACAAGAGATCATTCATATTTCATTCTGGAAAAGAACTTGGTTACATTTTTTCCATGCCCAAATATTTGTGCAAGGCTCACTTTAAGTGTAATAGAATAATTAACCTGGTAAAGAAAATTTCAACACAACATAGTATTCAGGCTATGCCACATGTTTTATGGGTATTTTTTAGCAAGATTTACAATAATAGTATTACAAAGCAGAGTGGAAAGATTTGAAAAACTTGCTACTTTGTCAGAAAAAGCAGTTGGTTTAAAGTTCTGTTCAAGGATATTGTGGTTTCTGAACACATTTGCAACATTAAAAAGAACTGATATATTTTACATCAGGACAATAGTAAAGATGTTTGGAAAACCCAGATGCTAGGAACATGGATGTTTTGTAAGTAAAGCTGCAAGTAGTGAGCACTGCCAGCCCAAAAGAGAGAGCATTTGCCATGTACATACATCAAGTCCATAGAGCAAGGGATGGTCAAATATTTAGGGATCACATCACACCACTGTGTACCCTAAATGTCTGACAGATCCATTATTTAATATTATTTAATGTTTGGCCAACTGGTTTTCAGTGTTGTTTGGTCCTATTCCTTCCTGTGCTATTTCCTCCTTTTCAGATGGAAATGTAGATCTTATAACACTGCGTTTTAGAAGTATATAACATTATTATTTAATATTCTTACTCATATTACAGGGACTCAAAGTGAAATGTTTGGTTGCAATTTGAGAAGGGAGCTTGTGATTTGTCTTTGGAGCAATGATAGAGCTCATCAATTTTGGGGGATTTTGTGGATATGAGTTTAATGCGATTCACATTGTGATAGGACATGTGCATTTCGAACTAGTGTTGCTATGTTATAGTTTGAACCTAAATGTCATAAAGATGCTCCCACATGGAAGATGTGATCCTCAATTGATATAGATGCCTTTGGAATTAGTTAGTGTAAAAAAATAGCACAATTTTGGAGAAGTGGGCTAGACAATTCTGGTGGGAGTTTAGAAGACAAGAATCTGACAGGAGATGAGCTCAAGAACATGATGGAAGCCATGAATGCCCACCATAGGAAAGAAATGGAAACTTTGAATGCCCAACATAGGAAAGAAATGGAAACCACAAAAGATTCAAAAAGATATCCAGGAAATTAAAAATTCTGTTTAAAGTATTTGCATCAGAATGAATGAATGTGAAGATAGAATTTCAGATATAAAAGATAGGATTGTAGTCAGTGACCATAAAAAGAGAGATCTCTTAAAAACAGTAAGAGATCATGAGAAATAAATACAACAACTCTTAGATGATGCAAAGAAGAACAATATAAGACTGATAGTAATCCATGAAGTAGCATGAGAAAGTAAAATTACATTAAAAAAATTGTTCACAGAATTAATGACAGAAAACTTCACAAAACAGATGGGAACAATTTGACATATAGATAAGTGAGGCATACAGAACTCCAAATAGCCACAATAAAAAAAAACTACACCTAGACATATAATAGTCAAGATCCCAGAAACCCAACAGAAGAACAAAATACAAGCAGTTACAGAAAAGAAACAAATCATATACAAAGGAAAGCCCATCAGAATCACAGTGGACTTTTCAACACAATCCCTCAAGTCAAGGAGATCTGGGGATGAGGTATTTCAAGTCCTAGAAGAAAACACCTCCAACCTAGACTGTTGTATCCTGCATAACTCCCTTTTAAAATTGATGGGGAAATAAGATACTTCTATGACAAAGAACACCTGAGAAATTTCATGAACACCAAACCAGCACTTGAAACACTTCTAAACAATAAAAGAACCAACAACAGGACAATAACATGACAATGATAAGTCAATACATATCAGCTATATCCATCAATGTTAAAGGCCTCAACTCACCAATCAAAAGAAATAGGCTAGCTGAATGGATTAAGAAACAAAATCCAATAGTATGCTGTATACAAGAAACAAACCTACTTCAAAAAGAGTCTCATAGGCTGAAAATAAAAGGATGGAAAACAGTTCTCCATGTGACAGGAGCTCATAAAAAAGCACAAATAGCTATCTTATTTGCAGGCAGAGCAGATTTTAAACCAAAACTAATTAAGAGAGGCAAAGGCCACTACATCCTTTTAAAAGGAACAATAAAAGAGGAAGACATGACTAGAATAAATATATATGCACTGAATACTAACACCCCCAACTATATAAAACAAATATTAATGGATATGAAAAACAAAATAAGCACTAATTCAATTGTAGTGGGGGACTTCAATACCCCACTGACACAAATAGACAAATCATCTAAACAAAAAATCAACAAAATAACAGAACTGAACCAAGCCTTAGAAAAAAACAGACTTAGTAGATGTCTACAGAGTGTTCCACCCCACAAAATGAGAATATACATTCTTTCTGGCTGCACACGGGTCACTCTACAAAATACACCACATGCTAGCTCATCGAACATGCTTAAGTAAATGCAAATGAATTGAAGTTATCCCCTGTATTTTATCAGACAATAGTACAATTAAACTGGAGACCAATAGCCTAAGAAACTGCAAGAACTTCACAAACACATGGAAATTAAATAGCACCCTGTTGAACAACCACTGGATCACAGAGGAAATTAAAGAATAAATTAGACAGTTTCTAAAATTAAATGATAATGCCAATACAACATACAGGAATCTATAGGACAAAATGAAAGCAGTTTATGAAGGAAATTCATAGCAATAAATGCTGATACTAGGAAAATAGAAATACTCAAATAAACAACCTAATGCTTAACCTTAAGCTTCTAGAAGAAAGAAAGCAACACAAACTGAAAACTCATAAAAGGCAGGAAATTATAAAGATCAGAACAGAATTTAATGCAACGGAGAGTAAGAGAATGATACAAAAAAATCAATGAATTGAAGAGTTGATTTTTCAAAAGAATAAATAAAATTGATAAACTCTTAGCCATCCTTGTCAAAAAAGGAAAGGAAAGACTCAAATTCATGCAATAAGGAATGAAAAAGGTGAAGTCACAACAGATCCAGCAGAAATCCAGAGAATCATTGATACCTACTTCAAAAATTTGTACTTTAATAAAATGGAAAATGTAGGAGAAATGGACAGATTCCTAGATACATATGAACCTCCAAAGTTGAATGAAGATGATATAAAATTTTTAAGCACCCAAATTACATTCAAACTGAAAATATAATTAAAATATTATCACCAAAGAAAAGCCCAGGTGCTCATGGATACACTGCTGAATTCTATAAGACATTTAGAGAACTATTGCCACTACTCTTAAAACTTTTCTATGAAATTAAAAGGGAAGCAATCCTTCCAAATTCATTACTGGAAGCAAGTATTACTTTGATTTCCAAACCAGGGAAAGAACCAAACAAAAAAGAGAACTATAGGTAAATCTCCCTGATGAACATAGATGTAAATATCCTCACTAAGATACAAGCAAACAGAATACAGAGGGTCATCAAGAAGATCATACACCCTGATCAAGTCAGATGTATTCCAGGGATGCAAGGATGGTTCAACATACATAAATCAATAAAGGTAATACACTATATTAACAGAGTCAAGGACAAAAACCATATGATTATCTCAATAGATGCAGAAAAAGCATTTGACAAAATTCAACACCCATTCATGATTTAAAAAACCCTACAGAAAATTAGAATAGATGGTTTTTATCTCAACTTGATAAAAGCTATCTGTGAAAAACCAACAGCTAATATCATGCTAAAAGGTCAAAAACTGAAAACATTCACGATAAAATTAGGAACAAGACGTGGATGTCCACTATCACCACTCCTGTTCAGTCAATATAGTACTAGAAACATTAGCCACAGCAATTAGAAAAGAGAAAGAAATAAAACTAATAAAGATAGAAAAAGAAGTTAAACTGTCATTATTTGTTAGCAATATGATACTGTACATAGAAGACCCAAAAAACTCTACCAAAATATTTCTAGACTTAATTGACAGATTAGGTAGAGTATCTGGATACAAAGTATACAATTAAAAATCAATAGACTTCTTGTACACAAATAACAGACTCGCTAAGAGAGAAATTAGGGAAATAATTCCTTTCAAAATAACATCCAGAAAAATGAAATATCTAGGAATCAATCTAATGAAGGAGACAAAAGACCACTGCAATAAAAATTACAGCACTCTGAAAAAAGACATAGAAGAGGATATAAAAAGAGGGAAAAACATTCCTTGCTCCTGGATAGGAAGAATCAACATAGTGAAAATGGCCATATTGCCAAAACTGCTATACAGATTCAATGCAATCCCAATTGAAATCCTAGCAGTATATTTCACAGAACTTGAGAGAAAACAATCCCAAAATTCACTTGGAGTCAGAGAGACCTAGAATAGCAAAAAACATTCTAGGCAACAGAAATATGGGAGTGGGTATCACAATCCCCAATTTGAAACTATAGTACAAATCCACTGTGATAAAAAAACATCATGGTACTGGCAGAGAAACAGAACTGAGGATCAATGAAATAGATTAGAAGATGAAAGAACAACACCAGACACACTCAGCTACCTCATCTTTGACAAAGGAGCCAACCAGCCTCAGAGGAGAAAATATAGCCTCTTTGATAAGTGTTGGAAAAACTGGCTTTCAACTTTCCAAAGATTAAAACTAGATCCCTATCTTTCACTATGTGCTAAACTAAAATCCAAGTGAATTAAAGATCTAAATATCAAAAGAGAAACACTAAACTTACTAGAAAGTAAATTAGGTAGAACTCTCGAAGACATTGGCTTAGGAGAAGACTTTATGAACAAATCCTCAGCAGCACAAGAACTTGCACAAAGCATCAACAATTGAGATCTCATTGTATTAAAAAGCTTTTGCAGTGCAAGAGAAATCACCAACAGAAATGAGACCTACAATGTGGGGAAAAATTTTTACCATTTACTCCTCAAACAAAGAACTACTACCTACAATATCTAAAGAACTCAAAAAAAAATCAGACCCTCCCCCAAATACAAAGACCCAATTTGAAAATGGGTATCTGTAATGGACATTTCTCAAACAAACAAGAAAAAGCAAAAAATAATCATATGCAAAAATGCACATCACTGGTCATTCGAGAAATGCAGATGAAAACATTGAGATTCCACCTTACCCAATAAAGAATGGCTTCTATGGAGAAATCAACCAATAACTCCCCAGGCAGTGGATTCCATATGGCCACTGTTCTCCCATGAGCTACAGCTGTGCAGAGTTTAAGTCCCTAGTGAGCACTGCACAGACCTGATCACCAGCAGGCTCAACCTGCACAACCATCTCCTTGATGTTGGCCTTGCACAGCCATAGACTCAGGTTGGGGTTCATCTGGGTGAGAATGGCTTTAAAGTGTACCCTCCTGTAAGGGTCCATGCAGTATTCAGATGCATTTGCTGGCACCAGCATCCCTGGCCAAGAAAGTGGAGGGACCCATATTCTGTCTCCAGTTGGCTTGACTGTGCCTTGAGAGTCCAGGCTGGCCCAAAGGCAGTGTGTTTCCATAGCCCTGGTACCATACATAGGTAACTTGGACAAAGCATTCCATTTGCTTTTCAGTTATGCAAGTGTGAAATCTTCATGCAGTTTGTGCTCTTGTTTTTCGTTCCACCATCATTAGCCACTTCTTTTTCCTAATTAGGCTGTAAGAAAAGTTTTAATCATTCTTACTGTTAAAAAAATTACTCAAAGCTATGTCAATCTTTAAGGAAAAATGCTGAGGAATTTAAAGTTACAAGTTTGGAAAACTGAAACACATTTTTAATTGCCAGCTAATGTTGTGCTCTGTTGTTGGTAGAATCACCTTTGTTTCTTCTTTTGACATCTCAAATATAATCTCATTCCATATTGACTTCTGTTGTAGTAAATTGATCTCTAAGAAAGTCAAAGTTTTCCTCAAGAGAATCAAGGTTCTTGGCAGTGGATAAATTCTTTTCCAACAAAGACTAAGCTTTATCATATTCAAACATTACATTAGCCCCCAACTACAAACACATCTTATCAGTAGGAGAAACTGAAGCTTTGCAGTACAGGTTACCTGCCAGTAAGAGTCTGGTTTCCAGTGAGTGATGAACTCTTTTTTTTTCTGCTTGTATTTTAGAATTTACAAAGTCTGCTTAATTTCAAGAATCTTATCTTTTGGTCTGCATTTCTTTTGAGCAAGACTGAGGTTCATAAACTTACACTTCTGATACTGTTCATCCAGCTTTTTTAGTACTGTGTATGCAGTCTCACTCCCAGGCTGTTTCCTGAAGGAGTGTATATCTTCCGCAAACATGGCCTCAGGAGTCTCCTGGTTGAGTTGCAGCCCATTCTCCACAGCCACTTCTCACAAGCCACAAACATTCTTGGCTTTCACCATCTTGAGGAAGCCTTTTGTTTTTTTACTTTCTTGACTATTCTATTTTAAATTAATTTGTTTGCACCCTACCTCCTCTGTCCACAGTTTTATTTTTTGTTACCATGGGACACAACTTTGACATTCTGGCAACATGTCTGGGGGCTCAGCAAAGATACTAAGTGGAGTCTAGTAAATTCAGTGCTTTCCTACACTCTATACTTCCACTTTTCCTGAAAGGAGTGCCAGCCCAGTCCTACTTCACTCTTTCCAAAATGGTCATATTGCTAATATGGGATCCATCTGTGCCCTTTGTGTTCTATTCTCTAAAGCAGAAGGTCCCTGGACATATTGCTTCTTTAACTCACCAGTGGCATTAGAGAGAATGAGTTTCCTTTCTCTATTATGACCCCCTTTCTTTTTTTCAGCTTTAATTGAGTTTATTGGTACATTTTAGGGATACAGTACAGTTACATTCATTGTTGAGATCTTGTACTTCTACATGACAAGTCTTGGTTCTCATTTTTTCCCCTTACCCCTGCCCCCCTTCACCCCCTCCTTCCCTCTCCATCTACACTTTATTTCCATCTTTTCATTATCTCACATTTTTTTCTTTTACCTTATTACCCTTCCCCTACCCATCCTACCTTCCCTACACCTTTAGCTCCTTTCTTCCCATTTCTAAATGTCAGTAATCTTATTAGGATCTTATGTGTTATTGCAGATTATTCACACCATGGAAACTATTTGGTATATACACATATGTGACTTATTTATTTCACTTAGGAGTATATCTTCAATATGTATCCATTTTCCTATGAATGAATGTATTTTCTCATTCTTTATGGCTGATTAATATTCCATTTTATAGAAAAATGACTCCCTTTCTTGATGTGTTGGACCAAGAGGTAAGAAAGACACTCATATTTTGTGTCTTATCTTAATTCTTTGGTTGCATTCTAGCAGGCATGTGTCAGATAGTTAAAAGCTACTAGACATCTTCTGCTTTAAAGACTAGCATGCAAGGATAAACTGGTCATGGCAGGGAACATTTTATGCTCTGCTAGGGGCAGGAAAATGTTACACATTTTCTGGGCTCATGTTCAACAAAAATATAAAATCTTTGCCACTTAAACTTTTTCCTATACCCTGAATTTTTACTCTATTTGTTTTTGAATTCTGAAGCCTTGCCTATAGTTCTTTTTCTCCACTCTGAATCACTGTCTTCCTGTCTCTCAACATTTTCTTCTTTGACCACTCCTACCTGCCAAATTGCTCTTCTATTCTCTTGGATGTAAGACAAACTGCTATTTTTTATATAAAAGATTTAGCTTTTACTTCTGAGTTCCCATGAAGCTAACTTATAAAGCTGGATATTAAATGGAAAAAATGGCTCTTGAATGGCATTCAGCCTGCTCTGGGTCCTAATAGATTACAAAGTTGGAATTAATTTCTCTCAAAGGATAGAAGAGGAGGGACCTAGTCTTCCTGATTGTCTTTGAGAAGTTAGTGAGAGCCCATTGATATCCACCTTGGCTGACTGACAAATTTATTTTTCAGTTCAAGTTCAAATTGGTAGTTTTGTCTAAATGGCATGATTAGAACATTTCTTGTGAATTGGGATAGTTCTTAAAGTACAATTAGAGGACAAATTCCTCTTCTGCTACCTTCAGCTTAGGCTAAGATAAGGATGTTACTCAAGGCCACTTGGAAGTCCGTTGGTCAGTCAGTCTTCACACAGTTATAAGTATGAAAATATATTTTGATATGATCAGATTTTATATGAAATTATGTAGCCCTGCAAGGATGAATAAAGGAAAGATAGTGACAAAACCAGGAGATTCAACTATGTTAAAATATTTTCAGATGATGAGGTTTATGAAAGGTAATATGTGCATTTGGATATTTTAAAGTTTTGCTCTTGTTGTGATTGGGCATAGGCTTTTCTTTCTAAATCTCTTTGTTCCTCAAAGTTGGTTAAAATGGCTACAGAACTCATTTTTGCATTAACAATCACTCCTCCACAGGTCCTAACTCCCCTCTCTTGTCTGTCAGCAGTGATTCTTTATTTTCTCCTGTGCTGATGATGCAAAGACAAAGGATACCATATTCAAGCAGGATTTTCTGTATTCTTAGGTTAGGGTGATATATGGGGGTACATGCAAGGGACAGCCTGAAAGACAGATGTCCACCTAGGTCTAAGCAAGATATCCACTTTTCTAAGGCATTAGAAAAATTCTGGAAAGACTACTTTGCCTGTTTTGGTGCTGCTGGTAGCCTGACACAATTTAGCCCTTATTGCTTTTTGGTACATAAAAGGTCTAATAGTCACTCTTCAGTTTCACTTACAGACATATTTCAATTTCTTTTGGTTAAAGGAAGTTTAATATCTGTCTTCAACTAAAGGGTATCAGGGATACACGACTGAAGAAAGGGGTCACCAGTCAGAGGGACTAATCTGGTACTTGAGGCCTCTCTCAATTCTTATTTTCAGTCACTAGAAACTGGGAACTTATAGGGCCAGGGATTTAGCTCAGTGGTTCAACTGCCTGCCTCTTAAGCACAAGGTCTTGAGTTTGATCCCTGGTACAAAGAAAGAAAGAAAGAAAGAAAGAAAGAAAGAAAGAAAGAAAGAAAGAAAGAAAGAAAGAAAGAAAGAAAGAAAGAAAGAAAGAAAGAAAGAAAGAAAGAAAGAAAGAAAGAAAGAAAGAAAGAAAGAAAGAAAGAAAGGGAGAGAGAAAGGGAGAGAGAGAAAGAGAGAGAGAGACAGAAAGGAAGGAAGGGAAGGAAAGGAAAAAGAAAAAAGAAACTAAGACTTACAGCCATCTAAGGGATCCCTTAGGATTGGTTCAATGCAGAAAAGAAGAGACTTTTTCCCTCCCTTTGTTTTCCAGAAAAATGGGAAACTCAGTCTCAATCCTCATTACTTCTTTGGAATATATCCTCAAAAACTCAGAATCCTTTACTTGCCAGATCTAAAAGATCCCTTCTGACCTTTTACACTTTCACCAGGCCTTCCTATTCTCTGGGAAACAAAATTGGAGAAGGCCCTTTGCTTCAACTTCCCAAATGAACAAATATTCCTTCTGAACAAAATTACCAGGCTGTAGAAGAAGGTTACATCTCAACATCTAAAGACTTCTCATTGCTTCTCTAATCTAAATGGGACAAGACATTTGCTGGAGCTCTTTGGATCCTGCATCTGTAATGTGTCCTTTCGGTATATATGGGACTATGGTAAATAAGATCAGAGACATTGTTGGGAACCTCCCCAAAAAAACAGAATGATGAGTAATATGTACAACTCAAGATCTCTCACTCCTTTTCATAGGGAAACACATTCTGTGTATATATGCAAAAACATAGAAAGATTCCATTTTAGAATTAAGGATATCTATTCATAATCACAACTGGGTATAGTTTTCTCAGTGTTTCAAATTATATTCAATAAGACAGAACATGACCTCATTCTTAGATTTTCTCTTTTATGCTCATTACATTGCAGGTCAGACCCCACACAATCACACCATTAGAGACCACACTATGTCCTAGACCACTGGATTTCTGAAGCTAGACCTTCCTCCATACTACATGCTTACCCTGAGACCTCAGCATCTCTCCCACACTGACACAGGTTTACAATCCAGTTTTAAGTTTTCCTGACTATAGAACAAAATCGTCACTGTCTCCTTCTCAAGAACAGGCCTCTATTTCCTTTGTAGGAAGTTCTTATATCATATTCTGCCTTCCCCATTTAGGGTAAAAGGTAATAATATCAGTGTCCTCTGTGATATTGAATTCTACAATAGATCCACCATTTCAATGTCTGGATTCATTTCTAATCTGAGTTCCTTTCTAGTACAGTCTCTCAGGTGTGCCAGATGAATATTGCTCCTTAAATCCCTGTGAGGGCTATCCTGGAGCCATAGGGGATCCTTCATACCACTGTTAATGTTCTTGCTACTCCTCTACATTTTTGGACCCTGTTTACTCAATATTATTATTTGCTTTGTTTTCTCTCACCTACAGTCTATTAAACTTCAAATGGTCATGCAGACGGGGCCCACTGTGAAATATCCACCTGACATTTACCACAGGCCATTAGACAAGTTCTCTGTAGAATGTTCCTGACCTGCATCACTTCCTCAGTCCCTGTACAGATTAAAGCAGCTAGAACAGTCATCTATTTTCCCTAAAAATGGATAGGGTCACCTCTTACAGAGGGAATAGAAATATGCCAGTTTTCTCTGGCTGTCAAGCCCATCCCAGAGCATGACCACATGGGCATTATCTCAAGGTCACATGGGGCTCTGTTCATAGTTGGTAAAATAATTGATATAGTAGAGGAAATTCAAGACAACAGACTTCATTTCATGTGTATTGCTGACCACTATTTTAGCTAGATTTATTTTAAATATAATTTTTATTTTATTTTATTTTAAATATAATTTTTAGTCATAGCAAGTAATTGTGTTTCTTAGGGTTCTTTAGAGAAGCATAACCAATAGAAAATATATTCCATTTAAAAAGATTATTTTTGTATGTCCCACTACACTAGTCTCATAAATTTTAGGGTGGTACAAAACTTGAGCTGATTTATCTAACTGGATTTATTTCCCGTCTTCTCACACACAAGTGCTTCACCAACAAATCTAGAGGTGTTGTTACCTCTTGGTGAATTTGTCTATTTGATGTAATACCTCAAGGCAATGGACCCGTGTAAAATCTTGGAAGAAAAGATCTCTATGAAAAAAGATAAGATGTAATGAAGGACTGAATCACTGATATTCCCTTGAGGACTCTGAAATTTATATATATATATATATATTGTGCTTTGCTTTATTTTGTATGTATATCACTTCTGGGAGCACCATAATTAATTAGCCAATGCCATAGGTCTGCACAAGTCTGAAAATTCTAATCGTTGCTTTGCTTCTGCTATACCTCCTAGTAAATATACCAGCTCACCTTCAATGTCTGACTACTGGCACTTTGTTCCTATCATACTAGAATTTAATTATACCCATCACATTTAAGATTTTGAATTGAATAACTATAGCTAGAGTAACTATTGAATTGAGTAAATATAGTAACTATAAAAATCTGGCATATGGAGAAGTAATAAAGTTCTCCACTGATCCTAGTACTCTCTTTGTAAATCTGTTTTTGAGATAGTAGAGAAAGTCATATTTTTGGAACTTTCCATGTGTAAAGAAGTAAGTTTTACCTGGCAGACCCATACCAGCATTCCAATCATCCTGAAACTTTTAGCACCCTCATCTAAAAAAATTCAAGTAAGGTCAGGCAATTGCAGCTCATTCACAGCAGTACATCCTTTGATCTGAATATCAGCCAACCAACAAAATCAACTTTTAACCCTCCCTTTTCACTTTATGTGTTATGATATCAAGTTTAGGATATTTGATTTATGGATTCATATGAAAAAATTCAGCCTCACCCAAATTATTCCATACCCTTACAATCCATTTCCATACCTATTTCATCAATGTATGTTTGTAAGAATTTTAAAAATCAAGAAGTACTATATACCTAAAATGTATCAATAAACTCAATGAGGAAAAAAAAAGAAGTTTTTATGAATGTAGGATATCTCCTCATCAGTATATCTTACCTCTGGGAGCATGAGAGTCGAACCTGATTATTGGCTTAAAGGAAAAAAGTGGGTGGTGACGGTGTTTCCTGAAGAATGTTGGCATTGCTTAGTAATCATCTCAGGGAAAATATTAAGGCCTACATAGGCAATGCAAAATTAGTTTACTCCAGCAAAGGGAGAGGGGTCAACATCACAGGGGTTGGAGGTGCACTTGTCTGTACCATTGAGGTTTGAAAAATCACTTCCTCTAGCAAAACAAACATAAAAGAATTCAGGAATTCAATGGCTTCAGCCACACCAACTTTATCACAAATGTTTTCATACAGATTTACAGGTCCCATTATTTTCCAAACAGTGACTTGACTTTAACTGAAGATACTTTTTGAGATTGAGCATTCAACTTGCACTGTAATTCAGTCAACATAATGATGACAGCTTGTGCTTGATTTTTGGCAACTTCATCCCTTTGGCAAAAGAGAGAAGTTACATATTCAGAACTTACATTAGAAGCCTGCATTATACTGAGATGTGGCTATGGAAAATTTATATGTCATCAAATTAAAGAGGCACCTTGGGAAACCACTGAAAAGATTAGAGAAATTTATCTTTAAAATTACAAATCTCTAGAACTATGCTCAGTATTCAAATATGCATTATTTAGGGTTCTTTAGAGGAAATAATGTCTATAGCACATATGAACATGCACACACACATGTACTCTCTGAGTCTGTGCACTAAATTTGTACTATAATTCAACCAACTTCATCATGAGGGCTTACATTTGGATTTTAGCAACTTCATTCCTTAGGCTGCAGAAGAGAGGATTATTTTTCTGAACATGCTTAAAAGCTTTTGCTTATTTTTCTATGGACCTAGGAAATTGTATCTTTGAGTTCATGTTTTTGTAACTCTGCACTGTGGAACTTTAAAAGTTATTTTTTCTTTTTCTTTTAGAGACATGTTACTTCTTTAAGCTTCCTTTTACTGAACACATAACCAACACTACTTCTCAGTTCAAAAGAATTGACAGAGTATACAGATACTGACCCCAGGTGGCTGGACCCCAGTTTTCTTTGCCCAAGAAAAGAGACAAAGTGCTGAGGATGGCTACAACCAATAATGCAAGCCTTCAGATCTGTATTATCTCTGTTCTCCTCTGTACATATGAAGATTTGAGGGGAAATAGACCCCTCTTTCTACTCAGAGTTAGATTTGAATAAATCATTTTTTTCATTTTCACCAAAATATATGTCCTCTTTTGATCAGGAGTGAGGAAAAAAATCTGAATAGCCTATAACAGTTTTGGAAAGCCAGGTAAGAGTTAAGTCCTGACTCCAGGTGGGTATGTACTCTGGCAAGCCCTTGGGAAAAGGAAATGACTGCTCTCAGCTGAACCCATTGTCGGGACTTCCAGGGACATTACAACAGCTTCCAGAAACACTTGCAACTGGAAATCATACTCCTTTCCTGTTCATGGCATCAACAGCCTATAAACATTTTTATTTTTATCTCCTTTAAATTTCTGTGCCCTTTGTAAAGTGTGATTAATAGATGCAAACATTAATTGGCAAATTTAAAGATGACTTGTATTTGAGTCATTAGGAATAATTTTAACTCTAAGTATGACTACATAATCACAGATTATTAGGGGCCATAGGATGAAAAGTTCTGGACTGGAAGCCCTGTGTTGCAATCGACTGAGAGTGTTACGTGAACTGAAATAACAATAAATAACTTGATACTGTCACAACATTATACTGGGTCCCGTGAATTCACCAAAATGCATGAACAGGTCAGATCCCCTGTCAAAGATCTCATCACATTTGACATTTTCATGATTTTGTTGTGTAATTTTCCTGTCATGGAGACAAGACCAAGACCTGGTAGAAACAAAAAACAAACAAACAAACAAACAAAAAACCCAAGAATACCAGCTATCCTACTGTTCTGCCCCAGTTAGCTCTGCACAGCAGCAGCCCACACTCCCACTGGCTCCCACAAAACTCCCACAAAAACAAGAGGACAACCACAGGTGTCAGTTGTCCTACTTCTGGACCTGTGTGTTCCACAGACTCACAGAGTATTTCTCACATTAGTCCTGCATACTGCCCCCCAAGCACAGAAGGCAATGGAAAATTCTGACAGTTCCGAGGCAGGTCCTCCAACATTGAGACTGGACATCTTATTAAGGCCAGATCTCCCAGTCTTTCCTGCTCAGGAAGTGGCAAATGCTGCTGCTGTTAGAATATAGTAGAAAATGGTTATCTATTTTTTTGTAGTATGGCTTGTTATCTGAGGAGCTCTCTCCACTAAGATTAAGAAACCAAGATAGAAGATGATTAAACTGTCATCACCTTCTCTCAGAAAACCATACCACATTCACTAGTGCACTCAGTTTAGGGCTTGTTGAACCCTTGAAGTCTACCCATGGCCCTGGACTTAAACTTCATAAAGTGGTTTGGAGCACTCAACCCAAGCTCTCCTTGGGAAGATGTTTCTTGTCATGAGGTGACCCTAGGTTTTTATTTTAATGAAAGAGGACATTTCAATTTTCTCATCCAGCTATCCTAAATAGTGTGGCTCCTCTGTGCTCACTCTACGGCTTCCTTGACACTCACAGTCATACTTGCAGTCCTTGGTGGTACACTGGGGTGGGGGGAGCAATGTGTGCTCATGGGGAGCAGGACACTAAGTGCTGACTGAGCAGACCAGACATACACTTGTGGAAATGCTGTGGAAGTAAACTCTGAAATCATGTCTGAAGATCTAAGATTTTAGTTTATTTAAGACTAAGAATTAAATAAATTTTAGTACAAAACATTTTTACAAAGTTTGATGAGACGGAACAATAAAATGTTTGTATATGAAGTTGAAAATTCAAACCATAGATTGTCATTTATTTTCTATCCACCACACAAAGGCAGAAATGTACAGAAAATAAGCAGAATGAACATATGATAAAAATCTAGATTGTTATGATTTATATGCCTGAATTTAAGTAATTTTGCCTTCACTTTCCAATAGTTCTATGAGTAACATGTTTTTGTTTATAAAATTTTGAGCACAGGGCATGTTTGCCTGCTTGCCATTCTTCAGCAGCTAGGGCCAACATCAAGAGTGATGTCCAGATCCAGACAATGGCATAGAGAAGAAAGACCACCATTCTGAGGTTGGGAAGATGGCAGAGAAGTGAGCAGCATAGAGAGGGCCACTCTGAGGCTAGTGGCTTAAAATTGAAATCCACAAGGACAATGAAGATAGCCAGAACAATAAAGATGCAGTGGCCTACGTGTTTGATGAGTGGTTGGGATCAGCATCTCCTGCCAAAAACTAGACTTGTGGCCAGGGAGCGATGACTCAAACTTGCAGCAGAACTATGTACATTTAAAACTCACAGGAGGTCAGGGAGCTGACTTCTGAGCTCACACCCAGAAACCAGCCTGAATTTCAGTAAACTATGACTGGCTTACTAAGAATAAGTGACTGAGATCTGCACATTGCTGTCCACATTGTATGACATTCACAACAGACACAGGCCAGGAAGGGAACCGTTTTGTTCCTTTTTCTTGCTTTTTATTTTTCTTTTTGTTTTGCTTTCTTTTTCTCTTTGATTTTTCTATTCCTTTCTTCCACTTTTTCAGTTCTCTCCTTTCTTGTTGCTGCTTTTCACAATTTATTTTTATTGATTGTTATTTCCTTTCTATTCATTAATTTTATAGGTACATTTTAGGTATACAATGTGATGGCATTCATCACTGGGAATTTGTACCTTTACATGACTTACCTTGGGTATTCTTTTTTTTTTTTGCATTTTTTTTCATTGAGTTTATTGGTACTTTTTAAGTATGCAGTACAGATACATTCATTATTGGGATCTTGTACCCTTACATGACAGATCTTGTCTCTCATTTTTTCCCCACACTGCTGCCCCCCTTTCATGCCCTATACCCTCCCTGATTTACAAAGACTTTGTTTCCATTTTTTCCTTTACTTATATTTTTTTCTTTTCCCTTGTTTCCTTTCCCCTACACTTCCCACTTCCTCTACACCTTTAACCCTTTTCTTCCTATTTCTTATTATTAGTTATACAATTTGAATCTTATTTACATTTTTAGTTTTTCACACCAAAGAATCTATTCAGTATTTACACGTGTGTCTTATTTATTTCACTTAAAAGTATGGCCAAAATGTGTATCCATTTTCCTATTAATAATTCTAGTTTCTCATTCTTTATGATTGAGTAGTACTCCATATTATAGAAAAAGCACATCTTTATCCAGTCTCCAACTGGGCAATTGGGCTGTTTCCAAGTTTTAGCTATTACAAACTGTGCCACTATAAATATAGATGTGCATATGTCACTGTGGTATAATTCTTTTGGAAAGATACCCAACAGAGGAATAGCTGGGTCAAATGGGACCTCTACTCCTAGTTTTTTGAGGTATCTCCATATTGATTTCCACAGTGGCTGCACCAGTCTTCACTCCCACCAGCAATGTAAAAAGGGTTCCTTTCTCCCCACAACCCCACCAGCATTTATTATTGGCTGATTTCTCCATAACAGCCATTCTTCCAGGGTGTTGCTTCTTAGCGTTGTTTTCATCTGCATCTCTCAAATGACCAGTGATGTGGAACATTTTTTCATATATTCACTTGCTGCTTTTACTTCTTTGTCTGAGAAATGTCTGTTCATTTCACATGCCCTTTTTAAAATCAGGTCATTATATTTGGGGGACCTGCTTTTTTTGAGTTCTTCATATATTCTAGATAAGAGTCCTTTTGTCCAAGGAGCAGCTGGTAAAATTTTTTTCCCACATAGTAGGTTGTCTCTTAGCTCTGTTGGTGGTTTCTTTTACAGTGCAGAAGCTTTGTAATAAGATGAGATCCCAATTGTTGCTACTTTGTGCTAGTTTCCTTCCTACTGAGGATTGGTTCATAAAGTCTTCTCCTATGTCAATGTCTTTGAGAGTTCTACCTTGTGGGAAATGGTAAAGGGAATTATATGAAGGGAATTATAGTTTTAGCAATAGCGGATAGAAAATGCTTTGTAAAACATCACTGGCACAGAAAAACATGTTTCCCTAGTTCTCTCATTATCCATTGTTCAAGCTCAGAGACCCCGTCATCTGATGACTCCACAGATAGTGAAGAAGAAATGGTTTATGAGAAATGGGTAGTTTACAGTAAGCAGATGGCTAAGTCATTTGAGGTAAACCAGCAGGAACCATCAATAATGATGGTGTCCTGCTTTCTCAATACTATCTGATAAGGATAGGGTCATGGTGTGCTCTTTCATGTGCTACTTGGTAAACAGAGCCTGGAGATATACAAAAATGCCAATGGTGTTTTTGTAGGAGTTAAAATGTAAACTAAGGATCACAAGTTTAGTAATGACAGACTGCCTGTCTAGAAAAGTATAAAGCCTGATTTCACAGACAAAGAATTGTCAATCAGCATAGAAAAAAGAATAAAGTACATAAGATCCTAATGAGATAACTGACATTGTGAAATGGGAAGAAACGGGCTACAGGTGTAGGGAAGGTGGGGTAGGTAGGGGAAGGGTAATAGGGGAAAAGAAAAGAAATGTGAGAAAATGAAAAGATGGAAATAGTGTTTGTAAATGGAGAGGGGAGGAGGGGGTGAAGGCAGGGCAGAGACAAGGGGAAACAATGAGAACCAAGACCTGTCATGTAGAGGTACAAGATCCCTACAATGAGTGTAACTATACTGTATACCTAAAATGTACCAATAAACTCAATTTAAAAAAAAAAAGAATAAAGTGCTGTTTGTCCCCCAAACTGTCTCCTTTCTTTCTTTAAAAGTCAGTGCTCTCTGGAGTCTCCAGTCTCCCTCAAGAGAAACTCTGCCTAACTTATCTTCCAGCAAAAGTGTTTCTGTTTTTGATATTTAGATCTTTAATCCACTTGGATTTTAGTTTAGTGCATGGTGAAAGATAAAGGTCTAGTTTTAATCTTTGACAGATTTAAATCCAATTTTTCCAACACAATTTATTAAAGAGGCTGTCTTTCCTCCACTGAGGATGGTTGGTTCCTTTGTCAAAAAAGAGGTAGCTGAGTACATTTGAAATTGATTCTGTGTCTTCCAATCTATTCCACTGATCCTTGGGTCTTTTTCTTTGCCAGTACCAAGCTGTTTTTTTGTTTTGTTTTGTTTGTCACAGGGACTTTGTAGTATAGTTTCAAGTTGGGGATTATGATACCCCCCTCCCACGTCCCTGTTGCCTAGAAAATCTTTTGCTATTCTAGGTCTCTTCTTGTTCCAAATGAACTTTTGGATTATTTTCTCTAGTTCTTTGAAATATACAGTTGGAATTTCAATCAGGATTGCATTGAATCTGTATAACAGTTTTGGTAGTATGGCCATTTTTACTATGCTGAGTCTTTCTATCCAGGAGCAAGGGATAGATTTCCATTTTCTTATGTCCTTTTTTAATCTTACTTTTCAAAGTGCTGTGATTTTCAGTGTAGTGGTCTTTTGCTTCCTTATTTGGACTGATTACTAGATATTTCATTTTTTTTGGATGCTCTTGTGAAAGAATTATTTTCCCAATTTCACTCTCAGTGATTCTGTTTTTTGTGTACAAGAAGGCTACTGATTTTTGTATGTTGACCTTGTATCCAGCTACTCTGCTAAAAGTGTCAATTAAGTCTAGGAGTCTTTTGGCAGAGGATTTTTGGTCTTCTATGTAGAGTATCATATCATCAGCAAATAATGACAGTTTAACTTCTTCCTTTCCTATCTTTATTGCTTTAATTTCTTTCTCTTGTCTAATAGCTGTGGCCAATGTTTCCAGAACTATATTGAAGAGGAGTGGTGATGGTGGGCATACTTGTCTTGCTACTGATTTTAACGTGAAGGTTTTCAGTTTTGGGGCATTTAATATGATGTTGGCTATTGGCTTTAATAGGTAGCCTTTATTAAGTTGAGGTAAAGACCATGTATTCCAATTTTTATCATGAATGGGTGCTGAATTTTAGTAGTCAAATGCTTTTTCTGTATCTATTGAGATGATCATATGGATTTTGTCCTTTACTGTTTTAATATAGTATATTACATTTATTGACTTACATATGTTGAACCATCCTTGCATCCCTGGAATAAATCTAACTTGGTCAGTGTGTATGATCATCTTGATGACCCTCTGTATTCTGTTTGCCAGCATCTTGTTAAGCATTTTTGCAACTATGTTTATTAGGGAGATTGGCTTGTAGTTCTCCTTTTTGGTTGGGTTTTTCACTGGTTTTGGAATCAAAGTAACCCTTGTTTCCAGGAATGAATTTAGGAGTATTGCTTCCCTTTCAATTTCATTGAAAAGTTTAAAGAGTATGGTAATAGTTCTTCTCTAAATGTCTTATAGAATTCAGCAGTGTAGCCTTGAGGACCTGAGCTTTTCTTAGTTGGTAAAATTTTAATTATGTTTTCAATTTCACTGATTATAATTGGGGTGTTTAAAATTTTATTACCTTCTTCATTCAACTTTTGTAATTTATAAGTATAAAGAAATCTGTCTACATCTTCTTTTCCATTTTATTAGAGTACAGGTGTTTGAAGTAGCTGTTGATGATTCTCTGGATTTCTGCTGGATCTGTTGCGACTACACCTTTTTCATTCCTAATTACATGGATCTGAGCCTTTTCTTTCTTTTTTTTTGACCAGGCTTACTAAAGGTTTATCAATTTTATTTATTCTTTTGAAAAACCAATGCTTTGATTCATTGATTTGTGTGTGTGTGTCTTTCTCTTAGGCTCTGTTTCCTTGATTTCTTCTCTGATCTTTATAATTTCCTGCCTTGTACAAGCTTTGGGTTTTTCTAGGAGCCTAAGATTCATCATTAGGTTGTTTATCTAAGCTTGCTATGTTTTCCTAGTGTGGGCATGCACTGCTATGAATTTTCCACATAGAACTGCTTTCATTATGTTCTATAGATTCCTGTATGTTTTATTGGCATTATCATTTATTTGTAAAAACTGACTAATTCGATTGCACTATGATCAGATAATATACACGGGTAACTTCAATTTCTTTACATTTATTTAAACATGTTCTATGAGCTAGTATGAGTTCTATCTTGGAGAATGACCCAAGTGCAGTTGAAAATAATGTATATTCTGATTTTGTAGAGTGGAATGCTCTGTAGACATCAATTTGTTTAAAAGCTTGGTTCAGTTCTAGTATTTCACTGTGAATTTTTTTTTCCAGATGGTCTGTCTATTTGTGATAGGTATTTAGGTCCCCCTCTACAATTGTATTAGTGCTTATTTGGTTTTTCATGTCCTTTAATGTGTGTGTTGTATAGTTGGGGGCATTAATATTTGGTGCAAATATACTTATATTGTCATCTCTTCTCCTTGGATTGTTGCCTTTACAAGAACGTATTGAGCTTCTTTGTCTCTCTTAATTAGTTTTAGTTTGAAATTACTTTGTCTGAGAGTAAGATAGCTAACCCTGCTTTTTTCTGGGCTCCAGTCACATGCAGAACTATTTTCCATCGTTTCATTTTTCAGACTATGTGTTTATTTTTAAATGAGGTGTGTTCCTTGTATATGCATATTGTTGGATTTTGCTTTGTAATGCATTCACCAGTCTACTTCTTTTGATTGGTGAATTGAGGCCATTGACATTGATCATTATAACTGATATGGATTGACTTATTATTTTCATGTTATTGTCCTGTTGTTGGTTCTTTTTAATTTTTCCCCCCTCCACTTAGTTTCTTGCCTTGCCTAATTAATTTGCTCTATTGGACCTCATGATGTTGAGATGTTCATTGTCTTTTTCTAGGATATTGTTCAGAATTGTTTGTAGTGCTGATTTGATATTCATGAAGTTTCCTAAGTGTTCTTTGTCATGGAAGAATCTTATTTCCCCATCCATTTTAAAAGATAATTTTGCAGAATACATCAGTCAAGGTTGGAGGTTCTTTTCTTTTAGGGCTTGAAGTACCTCTCTCCAGGCTCTCCTTAACCTGAGGGTTTGTGTTGAAAAGTCTGCTGTGATTCTGATGGGCTTTCCTTTGCGTGTGATTTGTTTCTTTTCTCTAATTGCTTTCACTGTTTGTTTCTTCTGTATGGTTTCTGGGATCTTGACTATTATATGTCTAGGTGTAGATTTTTTTTTATCATGGCTAATTGGCATCCTATATACCTCATTTATCTGTACGTCAAATTCTTCCCCTGTGTTTGGGAAGTTTCTGTCATTATTTCTGTGAACAGTTTTTTAAGTCATTTGTACTTTCTTGTACTACATCATGGATTCCTATCAGTTTTATATTATTCTTCTTTGCATCATCTAGGAGTTGTTTGATTTATTTCTCATGATCCCTTACTGTTTTTAAGATCTCTCTTTTCAAGGTCACTGACAGCAATCCTATATTCTATATCTGAAATTCTATCTTCACATTCATTCATTCTGCTGTGAATACTTTCAATATAATTTTTAATCTCCTGGATATACGTTTGAATCCATTTCACAGATTTCATTTCTTTCCTATGTTGAGCATTCATGGTTTCCATTTGTTTTCTATGCTGGGTATTCATGGTCCTGAGCTCAACTATTTTTTATCTTTTTCTGTTCTAGAGTCTTTAACCATATTGTGCTCACAATCTCTGTAGTTATCTGGGAAATTGTTTATGTTTTGAATTTTTCTAGAGCCTAATTGATCTGTTTTATTACTTCCTCTACTACAAGTTCAGAGTGTCCTGGTAGTAGAACATCAGACTTTTCTTCCTTGTTTTCCCTAGAATTTGCCATTGGTGAACTGGAAGTCTGTATTTGTGCCTTGCTTAAATGTTGTCTCAGTTTTATTTTTGTTGTTGGGCTGCTCTTGGTTTACCATGGGTTAGTACTTTAATCTTCCTAATATAGTTGCTCTTTAGGTTTTTAGTCTCTAATGCCTCAGAGACACTATTATTTTCATAATATCAGAAAGGACAACTCATTAAATTAATCACACCCCTTTAGACCAGTTGATACAATCTGCAACACAATAGCATCAAGTACAATTTAGAAATTGACCATTTGTGGTAGTTATTAATCTATCACTTTTAACTATGTGAATTAAATCAAAATTGAGGACCAGCCCAAAATATGCTTATAGTGAAGAAATTCTTCAAATAGCATTTTACCCTCCAGGATGGAGACTTAGAAGGAGTTGGGAGGAGAGAAATAGATAGATAGGTAAAAGAATAGGAGAAAGTTTCAGGTAAAGCCAGAGGACACAGGATGATCATGCAAACTCTAAGAAACTTTTGAAGACAAGAGGGAAAGACAGAGCGCAAGAACAAAGACATAAATATAACAACTTAACAGTAATAGGGAAGCTATAAATTGTACTCACTTTCCTTTGAAATTAATGACAATTGAGAGAAGGAAAAAGGGAGTAGAAAAGGAAAAAAAGAGAAGAAATCCAAATTAGGGCAAGAAAAGGAACAAAAAGAGAGATAAATAACAATGTTGGGGAGAAAGAGATTGAGTGGGAAAAAGAAGAAAGAAAAAAGGAAAAATTTTTAAGAGTGGGAAAATGAAATTTTAAAAATAAAAATTTAAAATTAGAGGAAAAGAAAGAAAAAATTTTGAATGGCCTACTTCACGGTATATTTCTGCTGTCACAATAGACAATGTGGGCAGCAATGTGCAGAACTAAGTCAATTATTCTCAGCTAGCCAATGACAGAACCCTGAGATTCAGGCTGAATTCTGGTTGCAAGGTCCAAGTTGAGCTCCTGACCTCCTGCAGGAGGTCTACTGCAGGTTCCAGCTACCCTTCCCTTGATGACAGTCCAGGTTCTGATGGAAGGTAGTGATCCCTTCAATTTAGCAACAGTGGAGGTCTGGTGTGCCTTTATTGCAGTTGTTCACTTCTGTTCTCTTATGGAGCTCCATACAAAGGCCTTTATGATCACCTGTGCCTCTGCAGTGTGGATCCAGCTACCAGCACAACCAGGAGTCCTGAGACCACTGGAGGGGGATGCTGCAGTGGCATCCACATGGCTGGGCAGTCCAGCCTAGCTCCCTACATTAGCGCTGCTCATCCATGTTTATAGCTGCACAGTTTGTAATAGCTATAACTTGAGACTGGATAAAGAAGATGTGGTATATATATACAATGGAGTACTACTCTACCATAAAGAAGGATAAACTTGAGATAAAAAATGATGCACATTGAGGCCATACTCCTAAGTAGAATTAATAAGACATGTGTGTAAATAGTTAATAGTTTCTCTGGTGTGAAAATCTAAAAGTGTAAAGATCAAAACATATAATTGATATTATGTAATAGGAAGAAAAGGTTTAAAAGAGTAGGAGAAATAAGAGGGGCAGGGGAAAGGTAAGAAGGGAAAAGAAAAAAATATGAGAAATGGAAAAACATGGAAACAATGTCTTTGTAAACAGGAAAGTGTGGAGGCAGTAAAGGGAGGGCCAGAGAATAGGGAAAAAAATTAGAACCAAGATAAGTAATGTAGAGGTACAAGATCCCAATGATGAATGTATTGTATACCCAAAATGTATCAATAAACTTAATTTTTTAAAAATAAAATAAATTAACCAAAAAGAAATGCTGGTGTGGCTGTGGGAAAGAAGAAACCTTTCTCTGCTGTTGGTGAAAATGTAGACTGGTGAGACCACTGTGGAAATCAGTGAGGAGATTCCTCAAAAAATTAAGATTAGAAGTCCCATTTTACCCAGCTACTCTCCTGCTGTGTATCTTTGCAAAAGAATTAAAAGCATCACACCACAGTTATATATGCACACCCATGTTTATAGCAGTGCAATTTATAATAGCTAAATCTCAGAAACAACCCAATTGCCCATCAACTTCTGACTGGATAAAGTAGATATATACTTTTTATAAAATGGAATAGTACCCCAACATAAAGAATGATAAACTGGAAACATTTATAGCTAAATGAATGCACATTGAGGCCATACTCTTAAGTGAAATAAATAGGATACATATGAGTAAATACCAAATATTTTCTCTGGTGTGAGGAAGTGAAAGTGTAAATGAGGACCAAAATATAGAAAAAATAATGTAAAATATGAAGAAAACATCCAAAGGAGGAGTGGAAGTAGAGAGTGGAATAGGGAAAAGGAAAGAAGGAAAAAGAAAAAAATATGAGAAAATAGGGGAAAATGTAAACGTTTCTGTAAATAGAAAGGGGTGGAGGGGTGTGAGAGAGGGAAGAGGAATGGGAAAAAACAATATATCATGTAAGGTACAAATTCTAAGTGATGAACATGATCATAATGTATACTCAAAATGTGCCATAAAATTAATGGACAAAAAAGAAAATTTTATTACAATGCTTTTGAACTTTACATGAACATTTTAGGTGTACATGTGTAATGGTACAGACACACTGCAGAACATTCTGAGTTTCTTAAACATGAAACCTTATATTCATGTGGCCTAGCAATTCCACACTCAGCAGAAAATCTCTTAGAATTAGAAAAGAAAAGAGATACAGGAGCACTTGTCTGCTCTTGCTACTTTTATTCACTATAAACAAAAGAGGAGGTGACCCCACATTCCTGCATATATGAATAGATAGGTTGGGCTTTTGCTGTAATATGAAGGCAAAAAGCTGTAGCATGCATCAACAGGCCTATACTTTGGCCAGCTGCTGTGAGAAATAAGCCCACACAGCAGACAAGCATTTTTTGGTTTCTCTGATATGAACTATCATGATGAGGAAAAGTCACAGAGACAGCAGACAGATCAGAGAATCACTGGGATGGGAAAAATGGACGAATGGAAATCACAGGGTAAAGGGTACAAAGTTTTAATTTGGGGGTGATGGAAACCTTTTAAAAAAGCAGTACGTTAGGGTATGCACGTAGGCCCAATTACACTGGAGGCTAAGGCAAGACAATCACATGTTCAAGCTTGGCAGGCAGGAGGCTTTGTGTTCCACCCAAAACACCACAGAAACAATGAAACAAAAAAATACTGAAATAAAAAGATGGAAAATAGTGGTGAGGTTTTCACAATATTTTGAATGTCTCCAATGGAATTCAATTGTATGATTTAAAATGGTGAAACTTTCACAATATTTTGAATGTCTTCCATGTCATTCAATTGTATAATTTAAAATACTTGAAACAAGCAATTTTATATATGTTTTACTCCAAAAGGTAATGAAAGAAAGAATGGAAAAAAAGGAAGAAGGAAAGAAAAAGAAAGAAAGAAAGATGATAGATATCTCCAATGGAATTCAATTGTATGATTTAAAATGGTGAAACTTTCACAATATTTTGAATGTCTTCCATGTCATTCAATTGTATAATTTAAAATACTTGAAACAAGCAATTTTATATATGTTTTACTCCAAAAGGTAATGAAAGAAAGAATGGAAAAAAAGGAAGAAGGAAAGAAAAAGAAAGAAAGAAAGATGATAGATATAATTAGATAGATAGATTAGATGATAGATAGATGATAGATGAGGGAGGAAGGGAGGGAGGGAGGGGGAGAGAGAGAGAGAGGGAGGGAGGAAGAGGGAGAGGGAGAGGGAAGGAAAGAAAGCAAGCAAGCAGTGGAGAAAACAACTCAGAGAAGATAATGGAGACATCAGGGCATTAGACATCAAGTCATCAGATGCTCAAGAGCAGGAGGACTAAGGACCTTGACTCTGTGCCTCCCTCACTGGTTTCTGAGACCTGCACATGGGCAGGGCTGGGCCTGAAAGTGCTGAGATCAGAACTTCTCCCCACCCTACCCAGGGACCTTCAGCTTGGGCCTAAAAACAATGAGTCCTGGCACATCAGGGCAGTGCCCTGCAGATGGCACTGTGAGTCCTAATATTGCCCCAGGGAAACTGAAGTAAATTGGCACTGTATCATGTTCACAAAATAAAAATGAAAGATTTTGAGAAAAACAATATATGTGTGGAGGGGAGTGAAATAGGAGCTGGTACTGAAATGAAGACAAATGGGCACATGTCCCAGGGTGGAGCAGTGTGGCACATGGGCAGGCAATATGGCAGGAATACAGAAAACGGCATATGGAAACCTGACTTCTTGTCAGATCTTGTCCTAAACTCACACCCCCAGACCAAGCCCAGAGAAGTTGCTATGTCTCTACTGTATGAATGAACATCTGTAGAATCTCACTTACTTGTCACATGCACCTGAAAGTCACCAGTTCTCAGTGAGAAAAATGAGGCTCACAGAGATTGAGAAACTTCCTCATGAACAAGCTGCTATGCAAAGAAAGTGTAGCAATAAAGTCAATGAGGGAAAAAAAGAAAGAAAAGGAAACTCAGGCTAAGGTCACTGTGACTCCAGCATCAAGGCTCTTCCTTCTCCTCTTCTTCACCCAAATTTCCTGGGAATCCCAGAAGAGGGTCCTACAGACATGCTGGGATGGTCTAGCACTGATGGATAGGTGACACCTAAGTACTAGCAGACGTGCTCCCTTGGGAGGGAAGAATGGCCAAGAGACACAGAAGCTGGCTGGATACAACCTCATTTGAAAGTCATACTATCACTTTCTACAAGCACCTGTTTTTACCAAGTACCAGAAAAACAAAACCAAGTAAAACAAACTCTAACTCCTGTTCTTGGAAAACAACACAAGTCAGGACTGACAGACAGAAAGACCTCAGATTCATTCAGAGGATAGAACTGGGGTACCCAATATGAACATGGCTACAGGTAACTGTGCTCTATGCCCCCAAAAGCTACACTTTTGAGGTCCGTAGAAACCCAGCAGAAGATGTGGGCAAAAACATCAGGCTTCCTTGAGCTTAACACAAACTGTGAAGGAGCACAAGGTATACAAGACAAGGCTCACTACAGATTATCCCTGACGCCTCCACCTCTGTTTACACCACTCCACAGTTGTGAAAATATCTTTAAAGTCAAGGATACAGAAACCATCAAGCCAACTTAGAGACTTGCATCTGACTACTGGATATACCTGCCTGTCCTAAGGAGACTGTGTTCATATGAGTACTTAAATATAATGACCAGGAAATGAAATATTCCAAAAATAAATAAAATTGAGATGGAAGTAACCCAAGCACAGGTGAATGGATAAGCATAAAATGTTCTGCACTCACAATACAGTGTTATGGGCCTTGAAGTAGGACACACACTGCAGCATGGATGAACTTTGAGGAATCACTCAGAGTTCAGTAAACTAGTCTCAAAGATCAATACTATATGATTCCAGGTTTATATGAGCAGGGATGCTTGTCAATACAGACACAGAAAGGAGAATGTAGGTGGCCAGTAACTTTTAGTCCTAGAAGGGGAGTGATGTTTGAATGAGGGTTGAGTTTTAGTTGTGCAAGTTGAAAGGACTGTGGCACTCAGTGGTGTGATGCTGCACAACAGAATGGATTACCTAGTGCAATTAAAATGTACAGGATACAGGACTAAAGACTAGTCATACCCCAGCACCTTCAGAGAAAATATTCATGCAAACTATGGGCTCTGGGTGTTGATGAGCTGGGGATACACCCTCATGTTCTGCAGTAAATGTGCCCTCTGAGAGGCATGTGCATAGGTGGGTAGGCTATGCATTCATTAGGTGGGGAGAGAAAAATGGCTCTAGTCTGTGAACCACTGTCTGATTTTTCTGAGTTTCTAAAACTTCCTTACAGAATAAAATCTATCAAAATTACTCAAAATATAATGTTTAGAGAGGGTGGAGATGCTTTTCAAAGACATCCAAGACCCTTCTTGGCCACCACTGACCTGAGACTCGGTAGTGCAGCACCAAGTTGCATGTAGTGCTATGCTGCATAACAGATGGCATAGTCCTTGGTCATCCAAGTATCAAAGTACTTGTGTAGGCTCCATCAGTATCCTTGCATACTGAAATAGGGCAAATGAAATCATCAGAAGATGATTGTCTTTAAGCAATGCAACAGGAAAAAAAAATTAGTCTGGATATTGAGTCCAGCCTCATCTTTTTGACAGGCCTCTGGGAAATTTTTCTGTGTTTACCAATGGTTAAGTCATAGTACTCTGCATTCTATATCAATGACCAGTTTTTCTGACAACAAATTTATCTTTCCACACTTTATTTGTTATTATTACAGATGCTTAGAGAATTAGTAGTCTTTCCTGTAAACTCATAAGAGCCTCAAATACATGTGATTTCACACTCTTCAGTTGAACCAGTTTTGAATAAATCACTTATGTGCTTGCTTTTCTTTGCATCAGAGGTACTCAGTTGTGTGAGCACCTCTAAATATCCTGGGGACTTAAAAAGGTCTGTGCAAGATCACATGATTAGCCTGATCAGTACAGACCACTCAGCATTCAACCCACTACAACTAGTGCTGAGACTACTGGAACACACATGTGCTTGAAGACCTACACCCTCCCCACACAGCATCATCTAGCTGACCTGCGCATTCAACTCTCACACCTGCCTTCCAGTCTACTGAATCAATTTCTGCCAGTTAACACTCCCTGGGCTTGGCATGCACATTAAAGTCTGAATATCTCCAGACTCATAAACAATACACACTCCTGAATACATGTGATAATTGATTGAATACCTACTGAATGTGTATCTCTGAACTAGAGATTGCAACGCATTAGGTTCTAAATGGAGCAAAAGTAATCTGTTTCAATAGCTGTAAATACAGTTAATTTACAGCCATACAGATTTCAGAACATATATCTTTTGTGGAGTTAAACTTGGAAGCTCTTGTTTGACTTCTTTTCTATCCACACTAACCCTCCTCCCCATGTAGATTCAAAGACATTTTCTTGCCAGCAGTTCCTATCTATCAGGCTTCAGTAACATAGTGAATACTGAAACCAAAACTTATCAGGGTGAGAATTTGCTTTATCTCTCTTTACAGGTATGAAATAGCAGTGTGCACTGCATGAATTTATATAGGCAGCCAAGACCAGGAAGCTGCCCAGAAGAGCTTTCTGTAATGTAAGGAAATTCACAATAGTGAGTGGCGTTAGAGTGACTTCCTGGAATGAAGGTCTCGCAGAAGGCTCCCAGCACTGGCAGCTGTTTCTGAAGGTGTTGCTTCTTCCCTCAGATGATCCAGACAAGGAACCAGGCTACACAGTCATGCAGTGAAGAAGTGGTAAAAAAAAATTAACCTGGATTAACTGGAGTGTCTTGGAAGCCCTCAGAGATGCCTTTGTCGGTGCAGGTGTGCAGCTCAGCGTAAAGTACTCTTTTCACATGCACTGTTTCAACCCCAAAGCTTAAGAAATGAAAAATTTTAAAATTAAAAAGGCTTTTATCATCTCAGAAAGTCCAGTGCCTCATGATCTGTTTCTCTGGCTGGTCCTTACCTGTCCTCCAAGCCACATATCTAACTAATTCACTTAGTTCCAGTGAGCCTCTGCTGGAGTTTTGTTGCCAGTATCATTTCTCTCTCTCTCCATTTTTTTTTTTTTTTT